>NC_061105.1:42649720-42684517 GCF_015104395.2 Macrobrachium nipponense | reverse complement strand
GTAGAGAATAATAAGCAAAATGGTTTCCTGGTGACAAATCCTTAAAATTTCCTCGATATCGACCAAATTTTATTCGTTTATTCACAAAGTCTCTCCATCGTCCGTGAACCCATTCTCGGGATATGTTTCCTTAATGTCCACCCAAGGGCGAAAACACTACCTCCCCACAGCCTGATTAGTGTTCCTATAAAAGTAACCTTCCCCCAAGTCAAGAATGCTGGATAATGCTTCAGTATGCTTACTCTTGAAAGACCACCAACACTAAGTATGCTTCCTATTCACTGTCAAGTTTTGAAGATGCTTTCAGTTCTTCAGTTGCAATAAATTAGACCATTAGAACACATGAAATACTCATCCATTTCCTTTTTTATTTCGATTCATATTAATAATTCCAGTCCTTATCAAAGCACTTTGGGTACTATTTATAACATTTGATATCATCAGTGAGAGAGAGAGAGAGAGGAGAGAGAGAGAGAGAGAGAGAGAGAGAGAGAGATTCCTCTCTTTATGAATCTCTTTTCCAAGAGTCATTGCAATCCAGAAAAATTGATAAGGATCTAAGATCACTTGAAATTCCCAATTCCTGATGTCCTAGTTCCAGCTTCTATCCATCCCAGAATATTGGGCCGGAATTCTTTTATCTTTTATCTGTCTTGCCCGATTGAGTGATCAGGAATAGTATCATGGTAGAAGTAGCATTTCCTGTTGTTTTAGTACGTATAAAAGTAGTCTATCTCATGTTTGATGTAGCTGACGGCAAAAGTCCACAGCCAATGTCACTGTAGCCAATGGTGGGTGTTAAACATGAGCCTCTGCCAATCACGACTAACCTCAGCGATATCAGCTCCAATACTTAACGTCTGGTTCAATAAAACAGGAGATCAAGTGTTATAACTTTCGTTATACTATTAGTTGTTGGTGTTTTACCACTGGTGTAAATCTTTTATTATTCGATCGTCAAGTTTACCACGCAAATAAAACAGGGATAAAACAAGGAACGAACGGTTATTATATTCACAAGGATTAAGACGAGAAATTTATTCCCGATGATAAAGAAAGAACACCTGGAGCATAAATTCCAAGTGAAGGAGAAAGTAAAGCCATTATGCCAGGGATTTTCAACCTTTTCCTATTCACGTACCCTTTCGGGTATTTGTAATGTCAGTAATATACTTCCTTCACTTTGTATAACGTGGAAAACAAAACCATCTCAGAAAAACTGTACAGAGGGGAAGTAGTAAGTGCATAACTCTCCTGACAGAAGCAATAATTAAAAAATCCTCATAGTAGCACGAGTCTTCAAATGGAGAAACAAATCCACAGTTATGTAAATGTACATATATTTAAATTTAAAACTTTAAGGATAGCGTTCGGGAATCTGTTCGGTTCCCATTATCAATCAGATTAAAGCTATCCTTAAAGTTTTAAATTTAAATGAATCTGCATTTACATAACTGTGGATTTGTTTCTCCATAACCAATAATATTGTAAACATGAAGAATTCCATTAAAAAATAAAGACAGTTTTTTTTTTTATTCTTTACCTCTGGCTATGCAGTAAATTTTCAAGGTTAAGGTGCTGAGCTGCAAAAACATAATACATTATTATTACATCAGCTGCAATGGTGGTTAATGGAAAATGACTGAAACTGTTTTCATTAACTATCCAAGTTGGCCGAGGAGCATTTTTTGCTAAAGCATGCACATTCATTCGAGTGCCATGGGGAGCGCGTACCCCCTGACAGACCCTTGCGGGTACGCGTACCCCAGGTAGAAAACTCCTGCATTATGCTTTATCAGTTGTGTCTGTTGAAGTAGAGAAAATCCCTCGTGTCAATGAAAAAACCAGAATATTGTGCATCAGTGATTTTCATCGAGGTTGAAGGCTTTACATATATTGTACACAATCCGTGTTTACATCAAGTTCATCATCAGCATCCAAACGTTTCAAAAACTACAATCAAAGCTTTTATTTTCCCATTAATCAGTTTTGAAAAGTAATAATGAGCGTCGTTCGGTTATGCAGTCGATGCATTAGAGCCGCAAGAACGAACATAAATTCAATTACCTAATCATATCACACGAGGCTTTGAGCTGCCTCTGCTATCAAAGCGGTTTTATTCTCTTTCAAGATGTAATTAAATCACCCGTGTTTTTGCAGATGGGGTTATTTTATGTTGAGAGAGAGAGAGAGGAGAGAGAGAGAGAGAGAGAGAGAGAGAGAGAGAGAGAGAGTTATTTTTAGAAACCTATAAGACACGCGCGAGCGATGATTTATAAGTACCACTTGGAATACTTCGCCTGACTTCTCTCATTGCACTTAGTAACTATGCCATTAAAGTGATATGTTTGCGGACATTAAAAAATAAGCGTATTTTCTAAAATATTGCTCAACTCGGTGAAGAATAGGCTTCAACTGACATAACATTAAACAAAAAAAGCAAAAATTGCTCATAAGTTTTTTTTCTACGCAATCGAGTTTTCTGTACAGCATATAATGTTGTATGAGCCGCAACCCATGAAACTTTCAGCCATGGCCCGGTGGTGGCCTGCCGCATAAAGTTGCTAGACGCACGATCATGACTAACTTTAACACTGATAAAATAAAATAAAAATACTGAGGCTAGGGGCTGCAATTTGGTTTGTTTGATGATTGGAGGGTGGATGATCAACATAGCAATTTGCAACCCTCTAGCATCAGTAGTTTTAAAGATATGAGGGCGGACAAAAAGCATCTCCTCAATAGCTTTCTTTTACAGGAAACTAAAAAAGTAAAATAAAAAAAATCAAGAATCTGACGGAGAAGAAAAGACGCCCGAATTGAAACCCACCTTGACTGACCTTCAGCCAGAAATTGCAGTGACATCTTTGACCTTTCCCTGCATCTTACTCTTACTGTTTTCGCGGTGCTGGATGACCCTGATTGACCTTGATGAGCAGCAACTCATAATGCGAGAGAGTGCAACTCAAATCCGACCTGAAAGTAGGAAATATAAATGAAGCAAGCAATCTCCATATGTTGTTCATGGAAAAATGTTTTAGTAATAATTCTAATACGCACACACACACACCACACCACACACAGACACACACACACAGACACACACACACACACATATATATATATATATTATATATATATATATATATATATATATATATATATATATATTATATATATATATATATATAAACAAGATGTCCATAAAGTACCAGTACCATTACAAGTACTTATTGATCATATTGGTATTGGGACTTTATGGACACCGTGTATATATATATATATATATATAATATATATATATATATATATATATATATATATATATATGTGTGTGGTGTGTGTGTGTGTGTGTGTGTAGTTAGTTAGTTTTTAGTATGTAAATCCTATAAAAACATCTACACAAAGAAACATAGAACAACAAAATCCTGCATTCAAAGACATGAAATACCTAATTATAAACATGTACAAGCACATAGCTACATAACCATTCATTCCTACATATGTCGAAGCATAGACGGACTTGACAAAGCGTCATCTATACAGAAACGTCTCCTCTTTTTCTCATTATCTTCGAAAACTCTGTTAAGTGATACTCTCTTGACAATACTTGAGGGAGGACCATCGACTTATACCACTTCATTAGGAGAGACAAAGACCCTCATTGAATGAGAGACGAGAACTGAGATATCTCATCAAGGGGTCTACACTTGGAGAGAGAGAGAGAGAGAGAGAGAGAGAGAGAGAGAGAGAGGATTTTTTAATTATCTGAATATTTGTTTCTCAATGAATTTCAAAGGAATGATGAGATTGTTCCTCAATAAAAAAAAAATTCAAACGAATACCTCAGATAAACTAATACATTATTTAACAATAACAACAATTGCAATAGCAATTTAAGCTAAACCACAAATTATGATGATTCGTTATTAATACTTGAAAAGTACGAGAATGAAAAAAGGAAAAATATTGTTAACAATCACATTTAGTATGACACTCCCTCTCTGTCTGTCTCCCTCTGTGAGGTTAAAAAGCTTAATACAGGACAACAGCCTCTAGCCGAGCGACAACAGAGGTTCCTAAGACGATTTGCGAGTATTAAGAAGCATCCTGACGGAGTAAATTTATCTGCTCTTCCTTATTCAGACGCAGACGATGTCTTTTCGCTCAAGACAAAAGACTTCTTATTTTTACACTAAATAGTTTCAGAAACTTTCTGACAAATGTAATGGCTCCCCCTTCTAAAAAGTCTGTCTTAAGCACCTTTTAAAGGATTCCATTATAATGGTAATCATTTTAAGGGGAGTGAATGCTTTGGGAGAGATAATAATGGAACGATTACAATAGCACAGAAGAAATGAATTTATTTAAGGACGAATCAGAATGGAACTAAAGACGATCGCAGGGGAATCCACCACAGGAATGTGATCGGAAAAAGTAATAAATTGTCCAATAAAATGTGGAGGAGGATTATTTGACCTAAAGGGGTAAGGGGAAAAGGGATAAAAATAATTGTGAAAAGCACATCGGTACAAATGCGGGAAAAAGCGATGAAGATTGTGAACAAAAATATTTTATTTTATGCATTTTAATTTCTAAAACTCAACTGGAAACAATTAGTAAATTCACTGCAAAAGACACTTTCAATATTCTATAAGAATGCAAAAAGACAACTAATTGACATTAAAACTCCCACCCATAACTACCGGCTGATATAAGGACAATTAAGTTGAATTTGTGTTAATCCTAAACCTTTGGCTAAATTACTAATAACTTTTAGAAAACCTACTGATTTAAAGCTTCAGATCTGTAAGTACTTCTGAGACTCAGAAAGGAGAAACCATTCCAGTACTTGACCAAAAGTTATAAAGCATGTATGACTGATATCCACCACTGAAGGAGAAGACTAATGAAGTATTGCAAGATTAAAACAAACAAGCAAAAATACAAAAGTATATTCAATAAAGATCCAAACTTCAAAACGCCAATAGCATCCGATTTACAACACTCCCGACCTTTATGTTCGGGCTTTAAATGAAAATAAGTTTTTAGACTTAATTGTTAACTGAAGGAAAGTCAAGGTATATTGCTTTGGCCAACAGCAACGTTTCACGGAGGTAAACGTTTACAATCTCTTCACTCACAAATAAATCCTGTTGAAATTTTCAAACCCAATATCCCAGGCTCGATTCTATCATTATTCTGTTATTTTCAGATGTGCAGTAAAACGGAGTTGAAAACCAGGGGTTGTTTTTCCTGTGAATATATTCGTCTGAGAAATTGAACAAGACTGGTGTGGTGGCAGGTTTTTTACTCAAGCTTTGGGGAATCGTAAATAGAATTTGTTTCGACTTATGAGGAGGTTCTTATATTTATATATATTTATATATATATATATATATATATATATTATATATATATATATATGTGTGTGTGTGTATATATATATATATATATATATATATATATATATATATATATATATATATATATATGTATATAGAGATAGTAGAATATATATAATATAGATATATATATATATCATATTATAATATTTATATTTATATACTATATATATATATTATATATAGATATATATTATATAATATATATATATATTATACACCTATCTGAACAACTAGAAAGACATATACATATTATATATATATTATATATAAGATTAACATATATCAATATATATATATTATAGATATATATATTAGTATATATTTATATATATAGTATATACATATGCTATACATATATATTTAATATTATATATATAGTAAATATATATATTGATAGATATAATATAAATATATATTATATATATATATAATATATATAATATATATATATATATTAATATTTATATATATATATGAAGAGGTTCTTGTAAATATATATATATATATATATATATATATATATATATATATATATAGTATATATATAGTATATATATATATATATATATATATATATATATATATATACATATACTATCTGAACAACTGGGAAAACTCTGAATGACAACGGATAAACTCTTGCTCTCTCTCTCTCCCAAATGCCCTCTACTTTAGCTCTCTCTCTCTCTCTCTCCCTTTCCTAGTTAGATAGTTGCTTCAGTTACATTGCCCAGTATATTTTACACCCATTCCTATTGGGTCGGAAATTGGACTTCAAGGGCATCGGGAGTGTCTTTATTCACCCCAGCGACCTCAAAAACTATGATATTAGATACTAATATCCGTCATTTTGTACATTTAATTTTTCACCCTTTCTCACCCGCCCTTCCTATCGGGGCTGGACTTGGACCTTAGAAAACTATGGATTAGACACTAATATCTGTAGTTTTTGGTTACTTTTACTTGTCACCCCCTTCCCACCGTTTCTTTCCCTTCCTATTGGGAGCTGAACTTGGACTTAAAGGCTATTGGGAGTGTCACTATTCTCCTTTGTAACCTCAAAAACTATAGAATAGACACTGATAGCTGTCGTTTTCAGTTATTTTGACATTTTTCCCCGTTCCAACCCCTTTCCCACACCCCACCTTTGGTGCTAGGTCTTACCCCCACAATATTCTTTTCCAGATGGTAGGTCATTTTGTACAAAGTTTTGCTTGAAATTGCTGTGTGCGTTTCAAAGTGTATGTAACCCACACACACACACATATATAATATATATATATATATATATTTATATATATATATATATATATATTATATATATATATATATATATATATATATAATGTTATCAAGCGTACGCATTATAACTGCATAAATATAACAACGTTTAAAACGTAATGGAGTTTGTGAGGAAACCTGAAGCTTCCGTCATCATGAATGGAAAATCTTTATGGTTTATTATAGCAGGAATAATTCTATCTCTCTCTCTCTCTCTCTTTCCCTCCTTTTCATGAAGGGATTTCCTCTTGCCTCAAAGGGATGAACTAAAAGCGATGAATATATATTATTAAAATTCAGTAGAATTACTGTAACTTCGCATCTGTGTATAGACTTACCGAGCACACACTCCTTCGGACGGTACGTTGATATATATATATATATATATATATATAATATATATATATATATATATATATATATATATATATATATATATATATATATCTACATAATTATTTATATATTATTAATTATAATATATATATCATATATATATTATTATATATATAATAATATATATATATATATATAGATATAGTAGTCTACCCCTCAGAGAGTAGTAATAGACTGTCAGCTGGTTTCCTGTGGGTACCGGAAGAG
Source organism: Macrobrachium nipponense (assembly GCF_015104395.2). Lineage (NCBI taxonomy): Eukaryota > Metazoa > Arthropoda > Malacostraca > Decapoda > Palaemonidae > Macrobrachium > Macrobrachium nipponense. The sequence goes on along the minus strand of NC_061105.1, from coordinate 42,677,225 downwards.
TAGAGAGCGCTAGACCTACTTGGATGAGGTCTCGAGGAGGGAGACTGAAGTCAAGTGACGATGTGTGAAGATAGCACAGGCGAGAAGAGAAGAGTGGTGGGATTTCACAGAGGTCCTTCGAGTCACAACGGCGTTGGAGGCATGTTACCTACTCGTATAGGCTATATATATTAGGGCTGTTGCCTTGTATAATAAGGCGCCCTATGAGGTAATGTTAGACTTGCGATAATCTTACGCTAAGTCGGTTGGTTATGCACTTCCATACTCATTGGAGTGCCTTGGGGTTTCATGATAACTAACGAAGTAAGTTATCATGAAACGACGAGCGATTTTCGCGGGAAAAATATCTGAGAATAACGTTTATTGCCCTTTTTTGTAATTGCTCCAGTAAAAATAAAGCCTAAAAAACATCAAACGGTGATGGGGGGATCCATTGGGAAACCGGGGGTTTTTTGGGTGGGGGAAGCGGGCGGAACGACTTTCACGGCGAACGTAACTCAATTCCCGGTTATGAGGCCCAGAACTGTGACACTTAATGCAAAAATTTGACCCCTTACTCTGCATTCAAGGTTGACGTAGCTAGGCCAGGCTAAGACCACTTACATTGGCAAAACTTTAGAACGACTAGCCTACATGTAAAACTTCTAGACTAGGCTACCACTAACCGACATAGGCTCCGACCCTTACTCTGCATTCAAGGTTTGGTTGACGTAGGCTAGGCTTAGCTACCACTAACCGACATTATATTATCCGCATTTTTAAAGATTCTTGGCAGGCGAGACATGTTCTGGCAAGAGGTAATATTGCGCTGCGCGCACTAACCACAGAGCTTACAGTAGGCCGCGGCGGAACGGTGCTACGCGCCTTATCCGCATTTTTAAAGATTCTTGGCAGGCGAGACATGTTCTGGCAAGAGGTAATATTGCGCTGCGCACGCTAACCACAGAACTTACAGTAGGCCGTGGCGGAACGGCGCTACGCGCCTTATCCGCATTTTTAAAGATTCTTGGCAGGCGAGACATGTTCTGGCAAGAGGTAATATTGCGCTGCGCGCGCTAACCACAGAGGTTACAGTGAATTAGCCACAGTACATACATAAAACCACGACTAGCCTATTTCTCCCCACCATAACTGTAACATTGAACACCTTCCTCGTTCGTCACGGCCTTGCTGTTCGAACACGTGCTCCGGTACAGGCTTCGAACTAACCGAAACAGTACTGTTCGAACACGTGCTTCGGTACTGGCTTCGAACTAACCCAAATACTAGTTTTAAGGCTAACAAACATTAATATACAACTTATCTTAATCACATTTCAAAGTCGCTGCTGTCCGACGACCATGAAGGGGTAGAAGAAGGCATCAGTCTCGGCCTCTTTGGAACGGGTGAGGGATCACTTGTCTCGCTGGTAGAAGGTCCTAGCCTTATTGTTTCGGGCCGGGAAATCCAATTTTGAGATGGGGGAGGTGCTCGGGCGGCTTTTTGAGGCCTGGGGTTAGATACGTTTGATTAATTTTCAGGATGCCCGAAATGGACACGGAACATCTTGTAGATACCGCTTCTGGATACAGTACGTAGAAAAATAGCTTTCGTAAAGTTCTTTCTGCGTACCGTGTCCTCGGTAGCGCGCTCCGTTTAAGGACACCACTGCGATTCTATAGTGTTCGTGTGTACATTCAGGTCGTCAGGGCTAACAAAGTTAACGCTGTGGTTCACGACATTATGCGCAAAATAATGATCCCGGACTTTGCTGTACGACTTCCAGCAATCAGATATGATTGTGGTTTCTGGAAGTACGTTATCAAGCAACACCGGGATCAGAGTTTCGGCAGATCGGTCGGGAACCACCTTGAAAAACAAAAGGTCTCACGTGTCTGCCGGTCAATGCCACCGAACACCCAAGATCCGTCTACCTTTCGGCCACGGTTGTACTTCCGTTTCCCAAATTTAGATTCGTCGATCTCAACAATATGACCAGGACCACCGATTTTCTTATTATCAGCACACAGGATTTGGCACCATACATCTCTACAAAAATTATACCAATCGACAATGGTGTTCGGCGCTAAGGGCATAACCAAATCTGTGACAAACACTGTGGGATCTTCTTTGTGAAGCAAAATATTAATATAATAATTGTCTCAAGAGACAAACGCGACTTTTCAAAAAACGATCCGTGCCGAACTGATACCTTCTTACCACACTTACTGTTTGTACATCGCCACATGTATATCGCTTGGCCCGTGGCCTCGCTAGTCCCATGTTTCATGAATCGTCGGTTCGCTGTGTTGCATGATGTGCATAAACCCCGAAATAGTTCCCCCAAGGTTAGCCCTTCCCTATATTAGCCCACCTTTCATCTAAAGCCAGTCACCGGTGTTTTCTAATTAAAAAACTCGAGAAGAAGGATACCAATATACAAATGTGTATATTGATCAAACTGGTCAGCAGTAACACTTTTCGGAAACAATACGGAATGAGTTCTATCCATGGCGGCGGTGTAGAACGGAAAGGGCAAATTTTGTGACTGCAGGTATGATTGTCTGATTCATATTCATGGGACACGTTTTTATTGGTTGGGAGGAAGTTAATCCATGTCGCTTGGGAATGACCTGGGTCAACCTGATACAGGATTGGTTTGGTTTAAAATTTCCCGCGTTGGGGGCGGGCCGACGTACAGCGCCTGTCCGCGGCCAACTCAAGAACTACGGGAGCTCGGACCGCCGTCTCAGCCTTCACATCAAGTGGGTACTTAGAAAAATATTAGTTTCACGGGAAATATCGGCGGATGGTATTTTGGCGTAAAATAGTCGGATAAGTGACTTTTCTGGTATATATTGGAATTCTGGACAACTTTTATTCTTTGCATTTTGTTATTTGGAGTAATGGTTCTGGAATTGTCAGATCTGTCCCCGGATCTGCGAACTACCCGTGATATCTTGTTTCTGATGTGAGGTTCTAGTAGAAAACACGAAGTATAAAAAATACTTATATTCTCTGAGATTACATGATGTAGTTCAGAGGAAATTTGTACAGGTCTTCTAATGACGATGGCTTGATCGCTTCTGCCAATGATGATGGCTAATTCCACTCTGACTACCATTTCGGTTACAAGTCATAAAGGAAGCAGACAGTAGCTCGAACATATGAACATACATACAAATGAGACACATTAGAAATCACGTAGGCCGTTTGAATTATAGGTCACGGTAGTTGTCTCAAGCAGGAAGTTTGGACTAATGTTTCAAAACAAATGAATGACCACAGGTGACGGCATGTCAACTTAGCCTACTTTATTGTATATGTCATCATTATCGTCTCTGGTCTGATCACATTCCTGCAAGCAATCTGGTTGACCTCTTTAGTTTTAGTTTTATATATATATAGAATAACATTCCATATTTTTATTATGTAATCACTTACATATATAACAACGGTAACCACTTTTAGGTACACCAAAAACAAAAAGAAAATGTTCATTTTCACTTTTATGAATTACAAATGATAAAATTAAATTTAAAAAATTGTCATTACTTGCCTGAAGTAAAAGAATAAATGTGCATACACAATAACGTGAAAATTGAAATCGAATTATATTTTCAATGGCTTTAATTAGTTACAAAATACTTTGTTTTTCGAAGTTTATGAACAAATTGTAACAAAATATAAAACAATGAAAAATTTTTCACCAATGAAAGATTTAGTACACAATATAAATTATGTAATATATATATTATATATATATTATATATATATATAGTATAGTATATATATATATATATTATATACATTACATTAATTTAATATTGTGTATATATATATACATATATATGTATAATATGTATACATGAGATATATATATATATATATATATATAATATATATATTACTGTATATATATGTTTGTTTGTCTGTGTGTTTATATTGCTATGTACGTTTGTATAAACGCCTTAGATATGGATTTAATCAATATCCACCACATATCCCACGAATTTATTCAGGGAATTTTTACCTAAGGAATATCACAAAATACATCCAACTATCAATCAAATGATATCTTTAATTGCATTCCTAATATTTTTTTTTTTTTTTTTATAATTCTCATGTCTGGTTATCAAACTTCAAACTGACGCGTTCTACAACGGGAAACGGCATTCCATCCAAGAAGAATTATTCCGAATATTTGTGAAGAATCTCACTGCAAATCACCTGACTTGAAAAGCCGATTTTAACGCTTCTAGACCGACGATTTGTGGGAATGAGCGATGGCATCCGGAGAACGAGCCTCGCTCACACACACACAGATATGGATATGGTGAGAAACTAAGGGAGGACAAACTGAAGGAGTTGAAAGTGAGGAAATGTGTATAAAATGAGGAGAGAGATAGACGAAAAATGAAAGATAAGTGAAAAGGTATTATAACGGACGTGTAGGGATAATATCTTCGTCTCATCTGCTCGGTAGGTATACACTCAAGAGACATGGCGTCACTAAAATGTAATAACATCGCAATAAATTAATGTGGTGTCATAACGTGTCTGCGGCTTGAGATATTGTTTTCCTAAAATACAACTAGTGGTCGAGTTGTCTTTGGTGACTTGTTCATGACCATTATGAAAATAAGTTCTTTGGTTAAAGCTGAGATACTTAGATGTTAGGTTATGAATCATCACGTAAAAATTGTTTTCATTCTTGTCTAATGGACCTTAACTGATATTTGAAAAAACAAAAAAAACTGAGGATGATCAATAGCTACAGTTTACATGGCCACAGGCATGAGAGAGAGAGAGAGAGAGAGAGAGAGAGAGAGAGAGGCTATCACACGTGTTTCCTTTCTGTACTTGAAATGTTGGAGTGATATTGCCAAGAAGAGAGAGAGAGAGAGAGAGAGAGAGAGAGAGAGAGAGAGAGAGAGAGAGAGAAATCTCCGTGTGAAAACTATAAGAAAGGCTTCCTTTTCTTTCAGGAGAGCACTCGTGCGGATTCGACAGTTCTAAAAATACAGTGAAAGATTTCAATGACATTGCCCACAAGACAGAGAGAGAGAGAGAGAGAGAGAGAGAGAATCACTGGGCTCAAATGAGTCTATAGTCTCACTCATTCATAGTACTATGTTGCTTTGAATCTACCAGCTCGGAGTTTTCACCTAGGAATTATCCCGCCTCTGAACATCTTTTACTGGCATCATTTCTATCGCATCAACGACTCTCACTTCAATATCACCGGAACTGGAAAGGTCTATGTGCAATTCTTTGAAGGTAACCGCTTTCCACTTTCAAATCAAGCTGATTTCTACCCAGAGAGGTTACCGTGGCGTTGAAACTGCAAGAGGAATCTAGAATCAAGTTTAAAAAAACGCATGTGGTCTGACATAGAGGTTAAAGCTTTGTGTCTCCTCCAGATTATTGCAGGTTTGTGCAGGGTGACCAGATTTTGAAATTGAAATACGGGACACTTATATTGAAGAGGTAGTTGAACAATATAGACACAACTTATGCGAAGTTATGCACGCAGTAACGCAGGCAAAGTCCTTCTCAGCCTTTTTTATTGACTTTTCTTTTGTCTTAAAGTGCATTCGTTGTAGATTTTGTTACAAACAGCTGTTCATTACATGTGTCAAAGCATTAGAATATTGCAATCAAGCATGTTTTGCAGCTTTGAAGGATATTGATAACAAAAGTGACTTACCGTAATATATTGAATAAATTGCAAAAAATAAAAAACACATGATGAAAACCTTTCAATAATCCTTTGAAAATAATTTTCCTCATTGTTGTTAAGTTATTTTTCATTTGTCATATTTTGCACTAGATCCAACTACTCTCAAGAGATGGTGTTTGGTTTGAGCATATGTGATGAACTCCGAACAGGACAGTGTGAAATTGCACTTTATCTGTAGTTCTGACTTTATCATCTCTACACTGCACCAGTTCCTACACCCACCCCATCGATGGCCCATCAGAGAGAACACTCGCTCCACTTCATCGTTTGAAGGGGGGCGGGGTGTGATGCTCAGTACAAATTTCGCTAGTTTATTTTATATATATTGAAAATACGGGACAAAAGGCGTCCCGGGGAGGGTCGATATGGGACACGGGACAAATGTCATAAATACGGGACAATCCCGTCAAATCTCACTGCAAATCACCTGGTCACCCTGGGTTTGTGGTAGTAGGTTTAGCGGCGTCATATTTTACATCGAGATATATGTATGGACAAATTTGAGAACAGACTGGTTTTCATATTAGCCCAGAAATAACGTGAATAAGTTTAACCACTAAATTTCATGTCATAAAAAAAACGACAAAGTAGGCTACTTAGCATAAAAAAAAAAAGTATTCTTTAATTATTTGAATTCTTATAAATTAACTCAGTGCAGTGACGGAAAGAACAGTTCTTACAGAATACAGCGTAGAAGCTGTCAACCTATCACATCTATTGGCAATCAGCTTTTATCGCCAGAAATTGATCTTTCGTTACGGACCTGGGATAAAGCCATTACGTCACCCTTCTCGAAGGACCTAGAAGAAAAACCTCCCTATCTCATCTTGGTCAGCTTCTAAGATCATAACCGCCCTCAATTAACTGGCCATTAATTACCAGTCATTGTAACGGTGGAGCAATTGGTTATACTTAATCCCATTACTTGTGGAGCATCTAGAGAGAGAGAGAGAGAGAGAGAGAGAGAGAGAGAGAGAGAGAGAGAGAGAGAGAGAGAGAGGTTCATATTTGAAAAAACTACTCTCCAAAGATTTGGAAATGTGTCGGATGCTTTTGTTCATCGGATTAAGATGAGAGTTTAACATTATCATTCAGTTAATATGTATATACACGTTTACGCAACATAAAGTAACACGAATTAGAACTTGCTTTTTTAATACTTCAAAACTGCGTCATTCTACTGTATAGCCTTTACATATTTCCCTTCCTTTAACTGATATGAGGTTTACGGGTACATACTGGCCAATACAGTTTTCAAGTGGAATATTGTTTCAGGATTCAGGTATGCAGTGGTGGCTCGTTAGTAGTACTACAGTGGAACTGCAGCACCCCCTATAGATTTCATATATATCCGCAAAATTATGAATATATACATGGATATGAGAAATTAAGTATAGCTTATTGATAATCTTTACAAAATTATTACCATTCTCTTGTTTTAGCAAAAAGAAAAAAAATAAAAAAGCAAATAAATTGAAACAATATGTGGAACTGCTGGTGCTCAGCAGTTCTCATTTTGGTAGCAGGGTGATAATATTAGTGGTAGCCAGCCCGCGCGTAAAGGTGAGGGGACGGGGAGCACGAGCACTGCCCTCTCGAGCAGCGTTAGTCTAACTGTTGAACCGAGAAGGTGTGTTTTGAAATTCTTCAAAGCTTGATCAATATGTACTATAAGCGATATCAAATTAGTGACGATACTAATGATATGTAATGTATTCGAAATTCGTCAAAGCCTAATCAATATGTACAATTAGTGATAGTGATCAAATTAGTGACAATACTATAGTAATGCTTCGAAATTCGTCAAAGCCTAATCAATATGTACATTAGTGAGAGTGATCAAATTAGTGGATAATGATGAATGTAATGCATTCGAAATTTCGTCAAAGCCTAATCAATATGTACAAATTAGTGATAGTGATCATTAATGTGACGATACTGATTCATTAGAGAATGTGTATTCGAAATTCGTCAAAGCCTAATCAATATGTACAATTAGTGAGTGATCAAATTAGTGACGATAATGATGATATGTAATGCATTCGAAATTCGCCAAAGCTTGATCAAAATGTACTATTAACGATAGTGATCAAATTAGTGACGATTCTGATATGTAATGTATTCGAAATTCGTCAAAGCTTAATCAATATGTACTATAAGTGATAGTGATCAAATTAGTCACGATACTGATGATATGTAATGCAATGCGGAATAATCAACTCAGTGGCGAGTCGCAGTAAATGGGAAAAAATGATAACCACATCAATGTCAATGACATATTAAAATACTAAGATTCAAAATTGTATCTTTGGGCAGCGGTTCTGCTGCCTTCCTCAGCGGGAGTGTATGTGTGTGTGTGTAGAAAAAAAAAATGTAACAGCACCCTTAAGTATAATCTTACCCAAGTTTTTGGAAATCGAGCCGACGATGTCTTCGATTTGCAACTGCTTTCCTATGAGGTTCCTGGATTTCCATTAGATTTAATACGAGGATTACTGACTGGACATTCATCTAGCCATAAGGCAAGTAGTAGCTAACCAGTCTTCCGCTATGGCCTGTCATCCACCTAGATGCTCATTATTAACTCATCGAAGCACACAGCTGATTGCTTTTACACTTGTTGGCATTAGTCACTAACCTAGTAAGAGCCTCTCTGGTATAGGAACCCCAAGTTAGTTAAAAGAAATAAATGGGCCTACTGAACGTCGAGCGTTTCTACCACACGTGACAATCAATCAAGACTGCTTAGCCACTGGCTAGTGGCATTAACATGATAACAATTAACAAGTAACCATTTGGACATATGCCTTTGAACATATATATGGGCAAATTAAACCTTATGACACCATGCATAAAGTTCAAAATTGGTTTCTCCATAAATTTCCCCCTCCAAAACGTCGCTGTATGATAGCTTACTCGTGCTTGGCCAGGTTGCTTGATTTGTAAGTCACATTTACGTAGAGATCATTACCATCACACTAAAGTTTAAATCCTTTCGTTTTCCCACTACAACACAATACAATTGAATGACTGGCGAAAAATAGAGCACCTGGTTGCAAGAAAAGTGGCAAAATTCAAATACAATGGTCAATAGGCAACTACTTCGGAGGGAATCGCTCCCCTGGTACCTCCCCACCCAAACACGAGGCGGAACTACTTTCTTCGGCGGACAGTTCAAAATAACCGACTTACATTGAATCTCTCTCTGGCATATTATTGTGTGCTAGTTATTTGCATTAATTGTTGCTGATATCATTATAGTGGAAGAATAGAGCAAATCATTGTAGAATCCAAGACTTTGTGCGCAAATTCAGAAGACATAATGATAGAAATAGTACATAATGAATTAAACGGCTTCCTTCCATCCTGTTCTAGTTGATTAATTCCCCCTCCCTTCCGCTTTAATTTGCATGATATTTTACAGAGGTAGATATAACTGGCTGTCAATACTTGATCTTCAGATTAATGTCATTGGTCAGCATGTTCGTTGAAGTTGAAGAGAAACCGCTACTGAAAATCCAGCGTGCGTTAATCCAAGGAGTAAGACGTCACAAGGTGCCTGGGTTGGCGGTTGCCACTGTGCACTGACACTGTCATGCCAGTACCTTCTCCACCCCCTTCCATGTACCAGCATGTGACAATTCTTGAGGTTTTTGGGACATAATTTGTTCTCGCCATGGTAATTTGTGCTATTTATGGATGCTGAAACACGGTAAAAAAAGGCAACGTATGAAGTGAAAAGGTTAGCTTTAACCACGGCCCTGCAAATGCAAGGAATTGAAGGATGTTGCCATACAACCAACGTTTACTCTGCATGGTGGTGCCACTGTTGAATCAGGTATTTAACGTCTTGACTCTAGTTTGGCTTTGTGTACCTGTTACATTTAAAATTATGGATAAATAGATTAACTACTGGCTTGTATGAATGCTTCTATCAAATATATGGCATAAATATATCTACCATTCGATTCTTAAAGCAAGTAATCCATATTTGGCAAGTTAAGTGTGATGAAATTAAAATTAGGACCAGACCTGCGTATATTAAGAGTAACTGCAAAGGGGATATAGTCAACACGCGAGCGACAGAGACACGGGGTTTTTTATTGAAATTGTTTTCATGCCAATGAAATGGGCCTATTATTTGTCGGGCAAAGAAGGGGACCTACTTGAGAGAGAGAGAGAGAGAGAGAGAGAGAGAGAGAGAGAGAGAGACACTGAAAGGAGAGATTTTGCATAAAGGAATGAACCGTAGGTCGATAAGGATAATTCTAGCAGTCAAAGACCATATACAGTAACATCTGCCCTTCGACTCGTAATGCAAATAAACCGTGTTCACTGGTTAAGATTGACGAAATTGGAATTAGTAGGCCTAGACCTATGTCTGTTGAGAATAACTGCAAACAGATAATGCTAGTTCACACGAAAGCGAGAGAGAGAACGAAATGTGTAAGAAATAGCCAGTTATTTGTTTGGTGAAGGGAAGAGAGAGAGAGAGAGAGATTTTCCTACATACAGATAAGCCTACTTTTCTTAGGGATATGAAAATGATATTTAAATTTATATTTATATATATATATATATATATATATATATATATATATATAGTATATATATAGAAATTAGAGTAAATGAAGTATTCTATATTCATTTTGGTAGATCTAAGCCCGTATACCACGGCGAACCAGACTGTGGCAATTGACGTTTTTCCATAGAATTTTACCTCCTGACCAAGAATTTAAAGTAATATTTTTTTGGGCCAGCTGTAATTAACCTGTAAATTATCTTTGAACTCTATCCTATGGTAAGGGGGCATCAATGCTGATCCCTTGTCTAGCCATAGTTGGGTAACCTATCAAGCTAATGGGCAAAAGCTAATTATATACCTCTTGCTAGCAGAACCTTCTCCTTGAGTGATATTCTTCCTAACCTAAATGGAAAATCTAACTAACTGTCCAATACCTTGATATCATTAACCTGATGGTCTGTGATTTGACATTATATCCTTAAACTACCTGTTTCTAAGAATGTAGCAATAGGTTTCTCTAAACCTACATGTGCGGGAAATACTAGCGCCTCAGTGGCGTGGTTGGTTTGGCCGTGGACTACCACCTCGGTGGCCGCGAGTTCGATTCTCGGGCATTCCATTGAGGAGTGAGAGAGGTGTATTTCTGGTGATAAAAGCTCACTCTCATCCTGCCTCCTTAGGAGTCCATCACTTTTCTTACTATGTGTGCCGTTTCTAGGATCACACTCTTCTGCATTAGTCCTGGAGCTACTTCAGCCTCTAGTTTTTCTAGATTCCTTTTCAGGGATCTTGGGATCGTGCCTAGTGCTCCTATGATTATGGGTACGATTTCCACTGGCATATCCCATATCCTTCTTATTTCTATTTTCAGATCTTGATACTTATCCATTTTTTCCATTTCTTTCTCTTCAACTCTGGTGTCCCATGGTATTGCGACATCAATGAGTGATACTTTCTTCTTGACTTTGTCAATCAACGTCACGTCTGGTCTGTTTGCACCTATCACCCTATCCGTTCTGATACCATAGTCCCAGAGGATCTTTGCCTGATCGTTTTCTATTACTCCTTCAGGTTGGTGCTCGTACCACTTATTACTGCAAGGTAGCTGATGTTTCTTGCACAGGCTCCAGTGGAGGGCTTTTGCCACTGAATCATGCCTCTTTTTGTACTGGTTCTGTGCAAGTGCCGGGCATTCACTTGCTATGTGGTTTATGGTTTCATTTTTCGTATTGCACTTCCTACATATGGGAGAGATGTTATTTCCGTCTATCGTTCTTTGAACATATCTGGTTCTTAGGGCCTGATCTTGTGCCGCTGTTATCATTCCTTCAGTTTCCTTCTTTAGCTCTCCCCTCTGTAGCCATTGCCAATTGTCATCGCTGGCTAATTCTTTAGTCTGTCTCATGTATTGTCCGTGCATTGGTTTGTTGTGCCAGTCCTCTGTTCTGTCTGTCTTTCTCCTGTCTCTGTATATTTCTGGGTCTTCGTCTACTTTTATTAGTCCTTCTTCCCATGCACTCTTGACCCACTCGTCTTCACTGGTTTTCAGATATTGCCCCAGTGCTCTGTTTTCGATGTTGACGCAGTCCTCTATACTTAGTAGTCCTCTCCCTCCTTCCTTTCGTGTTATGTATAGTCTGTCCGTATTTGCTCTTGGGTGTAGTGCTTTGTGTATTGTCATATGTTTCCTGGTTTTCTGATTTATGCTGCGGAGTTCTGCCTTCGTCCATTCCACTATTCCTGCGCTGTATCTGATTACTGGCACTCGCCCATTGGTGTTTTTATGGCTTTTTATCATAATTTTCCGGCGTTGAGTTTTGACTTGAGTATCGCCTTGAGTCTCTGCATATATTCTTTCCTGATCGTGTCCTTCATCTCTTGGTGTTTTATATCCCCTCCTTCCATTATTCCCAGGTATTTGTATCCTGTCTCATCTATGTGTTTGATGTTGCTCCCATCTGGTAGCTTTATCCCTTCAGTTCTCGTTACTTTGACTAAGGCGCATTTTTCTATTCCAAACTCCATCCTGATGTCCCCAGATACAATCCTTACAGTCTGGATTAAGGTATCTATTTCCTTGATGCTCTTACTATACAGCTTGATGTCGTCCATGAACATCAGATGGTTGATTCTGTTGCCTCTTTTCTTGAGTTGGTACCCGGCATCCATCTTTTGTAGTACTTTTGTCATGGGAATCATGGCTACTACGAAGAGTAGTGGGGACAGTGAGTCGCCCTGGAAGATCCCTCTCCTGATATTAACCTCTGCTAGTCTTATTCCAGAGCTTGTAAGTATTGTATTCCAGTTGCACATTGTATTTTTGAGGAAGCTGATGGTGTTTTCCTCTGCCCCATATATTTTCAGGCATTCTATTAGCCATGTGTGTGGTATCATGTCGAAGGCTTTCTTATATTCTATCCATGCCATGCTTAGGTTGGTTTTCCTTCTCCTACTGTTCTTCATTACCATTTTGTCTATCAGGAGCTGGTCTTTTGTGCCCCTACACTTCCTTCTGCAGCCTTTCTGTTGGTGGGGGATGGTGTTTGTCTCCTCTAGGTAGTTGTATAGCCTTTCACTGATGATACCTGTTAGTAACTTCCACATTATTGGTAGGCAGGTGATAGGCCTGTAGTTACTGGCTATATTTCCCTTACTCTTGTCTTTTTGTACTAAGGATGTTCTTCCTGTGGTCATCCATTTGGGTGCTTGGTGATTTGAGATACAATGCTGGAGTTGTTCTGCTATTCGGGGGTGTAGGGCCTTGAAGTTTTTGAGCCAGTATTCATGGACTTCATCGGGACTTGGGGCTTTCCAGTTTGGCATTTTCTTTAGTTGGTGTCTGACTGTGTCTGTCGTGATCTCTGTTTCTTCCAGTTTCTTCTTCCTTGACTTCCTGGAGCCATGTTGCATGTTTGTTGTGTGATACCGGATTGCTCCATATGTTTTCCCAGAGTCTCTTACTTGGTTCGGCTTCAGGAATTTCTGGGTGGTTGTCTTCCCCTCTTAGTTGGCTTGTATAGTCTTTTCTGGTTGGTTCTGAATAGTTTGTTCTGTGGTATCCCTTATTCCTGTTCATGTACCGTTGGATCTTATGTGCTTTGGGCCTTAAGCCTCTGTTTTACCATCTTCTATTGTGTTTGTTTAGTCCCCTCTCTCTCATGTACTTTTTGTATTTCTCGTTGAGTTCCTCCCTTGTTTTCTTGCTTCTTAGCCTTTTTTCTGCCATCTCTTTCAGTTACTCCAAGTCAGATCTCATCACCATGATTTGCTTTTTCCAGGCGCCTTTTTTCCAAGGAGGTTGCTGTTTTGGTTTCTGTTGGGTTGGTTGTGCTGGTGGTGTTGTGTTTCGAATCCCCATCAGTCTGCTACTAATCTTGCTCCTGCTATGTCAAGTTATTTGTTTCTGTGATATCTGGGGGTGTATTATGCCCATTATTTCATTGACCTCACTTGTTTTCTCCCTTAATTTCTTGGTGTTGTAGGTTTTCATAGAAGGGATCTTTGTTCTCTCTGTATCTGGCTCCATCCATTGCTAATTTTTCTTTTCTACCCCCTTCCGTCCTCTCTGTTACTTCGTCGGTGTTTCTTCGTGTGTCGTTGTTTTGATACCTCCTCCTCCCTCGTCTTCTGTTGGCATCGTCTCTCAGTTCGTCTTCGTGTAATTCGTTGTCGTGTGACATTTCCCTTTCCAGTTCTTCTCTTTCTGTTGGGGAGACTTGGGGGAGAGCCAGTTCTTTTTCTTTATGTTCCTTACTTGGTCTGCCAGCCTTCCTGCCTCTGTTTGGGGGGTGTTATTCCTCTCATTCCAGATGTTGACCAATCTTCTTCTATATCCTCTCTCCGTCGGGTTGCTTCTGATATAGCATCTCCATATTTCCTTATTTTCTTCTCTTGTCCATTTTCTTCCCTTTTGTCCTCTGTAGCTCCAATCTCAGGCTGTTTGATTACTGTCGTTTGTGGTGATCAGGTTTTGCTGGGATGACGACCTCCAAGTACCTGACCGTCTTCCCCCTTCAATTGGGTTGAATACCTGGTTGCCGGACAAAAGCTCCTCTGTTGCCAGAGGGTTCCATTTACGTCGTTGTCGTTTATTCCTTCATTTCTTTTCCATCATTGCTGAGTTTGCTATTTAACCCATAGCTGGACCTGCCCCATTCAGGGATAGGTACTCATTTACAGCTGAGTAGACTGAGGAAATTATGGTAAAGATCCTTTTCCCAAGGAATCACGCCGAGAGACGCACACCATCCAACGACTGACCAGCCCCAATGTTGCTTAACTTGACTTAAGTCTATTGACGACCACCTAACCCACTCTCCACGGCGCCACATTTTATTATTATTATTAATTATTTTTATTATTATTTTATTATTATTATTATTAATTATTATTATTATTATTGATTATTATTATTATTATTATTATTATTATATTTTGAAATTATTGTATTATCTTATTAGTTTTTTATTTATATTTTTATTACCATATTATTTTTTTATTTTTTTTTTATTTTTTTATAAAAAAAAGAAAAAAAAAAGTTAAAAGGAAAATTTCACAAGACAAATGTAAGAACGCAAATGCTCTATGGTACGGACACAGCAAGCATGAGACAAAAACAGAGCAGAAGAAGATGGATGTGGCAGAAATGAGAATGCTTAGGTGGATGTCTGGGGTGACAAGAGAGGATAGGATCAGAAATGATACTAAAGGGGTCAACTAAGGTAGTGGAAGTATCAAGAAGTGCAGGAGGGGAGGCTGAGATGGTATGGACACCTGTTGGGAGAGATGATGACCACGCTGGGAAACATATCTATGGGGGTGGAGGTGCAAGGAAGAAGAAGAAGAGGAGACCAAGAAAGAGATGGAAGGACTGTGTGAGAGGAGACTTACATGAGAAGGGCGGGAATTGATGAGGCAAAGCGCAGGATAGAATAGATGGAAACGGCTCATCCGAACGGCGACCCCATATAAAAATGGGAACAAGCTGGAAGAAGATTATTTTTTTATTATTTTTCTTTTATTACATATACTTTTATTTTTATTCTCACAATTATTTTTATTTCTATTATTTTTATATCTATTCTTATTTTTTTATATGTTATTTTTATCATTATTATTTCATTAATTATAATTATATTTTTATTGATTTTTTATTTCTAATATTTTATTTTAATTTTTTCATTATTATTATTTTTTTTATTTTTTTTTATTTTTTCATGTGTACTTTAATTTTATTTTGATACTTATTTATTAATATTTTATCTTAGTTTAATTTATTTTATTTTATTTTTATTATTATTATTTTTTACTTTTTATTTCAATTTTAGATTTATTTATATGATTTTTATTTTATTTTTATCGATATCAATTTTTTGTTTTCATTATTAATTTTTTCTATTTAAAAATTTATATATTATTATTTTTGTTAATATTTTTGTTATTTTATTTTATTATATTTATTTCATTTTTTATGGTTTTATTTCTATTTTTGTTATTCTTATTTTCCATAATATTATTTCCTTAATTTTACTTTATTTTTATTGATTTTAAGCTTATTTTTATTATTTTTATTTCAAATTTATCATTGTTTATTTTTATTTTTTTACTATTGTTTATTTTATTATTATTTATTTTATTTTATTTTCAATTTTTTTATTACCTTTATTATTTAAGTATTTAATATTTTTATTATTTTTATTTTTTTATTCACAAAATTAGTACTATTATTTTCTTACTTTTGTGGAGTCCCAGTTCTGTTGGATAAAATCAACCTTGGGGAATCGAGTGGAAACTTACATAGCACCACCATATCGGGGGAATGTTGAGGATTTATGTTGGGGAAAAACCTCCCCCAGTAGTAAGTGGGATAATCATGGTTTCCATTTCCTGCAGACTCATCTCCTGCCTTTAATTAGATTCCAGATCGCTTTATTAATTAAAGACTGAAAGCTCATTACAGAAATTCATTCATTATAGAGAAGTTATTTTTCATTGGCGTTGGAATTGAGCCATATTTGAATGACTTCTTTTGAATATGAGGTTTTATATTTTATTTTTTTTTTCGTTTTTTTTCTTGCTGCTAAAGTTTGTCATTGCCACAATTTGCTTGTATTTACTTACATATTCATGAACCACCATTTCCCATATATATATATTTAGTAAATTAAGTAATTAACGGTATTCCATGCGTTCTTAACGCTACTCGTTCATCTTGTGATAAAACATCATTGGCAGCAAGATAGCTTTAGTACGGAGGCAAGGTTAAAAAAACTATTGTTGGTTCATTGATCTCTCTCTCTCTCTCTCTCTCTCTCTCTCTCTCTCTCTCTACTATCTCTCTCACCTCATCCTCTATGAAAAGCTGAACCACTTGCAAAGTCCTGCGGTCAGCTCCCCCAGAACCTACCAAGATGCCTACTACCCATATCGGGATTTGTATCCTCTAGTAGGTCAGAGAATTAAAAAATGTTGGCAGTCCAAGTGGGAGGATATTTTAACTAATCAAAAAAGGCATAGTATCACGTCATCAGTGTCTCCTTGGTCATATCCGTATATGCCAAGAAGAACAAGAAACGATGTGCAGATTGAGGATTGTATATGATGTTCAGGGGATCCAAAATCCTACAGATGTTTACGTAACCTTTTCGTTTTACTACTGTCCAGTATGAGGTGTCTAGAAAGTCTAATTTATTTGATACGAGTTCTTCTGTTTTTGAAAGATTTCTCTTCCTTGAACAGCTTATGGGTTGCTATACTGTCCGCCATTTCAGTTTGTAAATGTCTTTCGTCAAGCCTCGCTCTCTTCGATTCTGGAGTTTCTCTGACATGGGAAGCAGAGGAAAGATATGAAGGGCAATTCGGGAAGAGCGATGGTACGGCACCAGAACGTAATTGAGGCCTTGAAAATCTTGCAGTGACTTTCTTCCCCGTCTTTTCATCAAAATGCGAAGTTTCCCAAATGATGTCCCCGAACTGGAAATGCATCTCGCACACCTACAAAGAAATATACTGCATTGCAACAATTGTCCGCTTACATCATTCATGCCTCAATGACAAGAATTGTTTCATGGGCGTATTTCATAAACCGTAAAAGTATAAATATTGCAAAAAAGATTTTGAACTATAACACATAAATACACATACCACACTCACACATCGTACAAACCTTGAACGTTCAGTAGCAAACAAGCATTCGTATTCGATATGGTTCCCGCTTATTTTTATTGCAACAGTCTGTGTTTTCTTCAAGGATGTGACGTAGCATTATGATTGTTTTAGAAAGATTAAAATTGTCCGATAAACAAGTTTAAGTTAAACAGATCACAAGCAATAAGTTAACATTGTTTTCGTTATGTAATCTAATCGGTTATTCTGTGAGTTTTTTTTTTTTTTTTTTTTTTTTTAATATGTCGACATTTGCAAAACTAATGTTACTAGGAACCCACTGTACCAAATTTAAATATTTCTGACGACAGGTTTGTTTACAATGTAGGTTTCATTATATTGATTTAACAAATAGATGCTAGCAAGCACATATATCAATCAATTCAGCCCCCCCCCCCCCCCCCCCCCCCACCCCCCCCCCCCCCCACCCCCAACACACACACACTATAAACAGCAATCGGAAATGACTTACCCTGCTGATAGCAAGGAGCCATTTCCGATGAAGTTCTTTTCATTACTTGTAAATGTAAAGAATATTTTTTTTTCGGAATTTTTACAATTCCCACGACACCTGGCACACTTGGCACTTATTTAACATTTGTTTTTCTTCACGATTATTACGAAAATAACGCATTTATTCGTCGAGAAGTGTAACTCTTTCCTCACGCCAAGGTAGACCTAAAAACTGACCTCAAGGCTGTTACCTGCCTTGACCGATGGCCTCTAAGTGATGACGTGGCTTAGGATGTCTGGGTGACTCATCAGGCCTTAAATCTCTCGGTGGCCACGACTTTGCCCCTGACTGTGAGACATTTGCTGGTTGAATGTCCCAGACTTGGAATTTGAGACATAGGTTCCTGTCTTGGGGATGTTATAGAGGAGGTAATTTTATCCTATCTACAATCTTGGAAAAGGATTGTAATATAGAACAGTTACATATCTTTATGAGGGAAGGCTGGCTCCTCAACAAAATTTAGCATTATATAATAGAAATATCAAATGTAAGAAATTTACATATTTAAAACAAATATATGTATAGTATATTTTTAGATTTTTTATATTAATTTAATTTTAGATTTAATTCTACTTTCTATCTAAATTTATTTCGGTGTCAATAACCACGATGTTGTGACCAGTTTTTTAACAAACATAATCAATCAATCTCTCTAGCCAATAATCTCTCTCTCTCTCTCTCTCTCTCTCTCTCTCTCTCTCTCTCTCTCTCTCTCTCTCCCTCTTTCTATATATATATATATATATATATATATATATAATATTATATATAAGATATTATATATATATGTATATATATATATATATATATATATATATATATATATATATATATATTATATATATATATATATATATATCCAGCAGGAAATATTTCTACGTCTTGATTTGGAAACTGTGACGATCCTTTGTAGAATTTGTTCGATTTTTCTTTCATTCTGGCCCTGAACCACCACCAAAAGGTTCCTGTGGCTTCTCTGGTTTGAACAGAATTCCGAGGAATATTTATTTTGAGAGAAAATGAATGTTCAAACTTTTTGGGGGGTTGAGGTTTGCCCCCCGTGGATAGAGAGAGAGAGAGGGAGGGAGGTCATTGCGCCAACAATATTCCTTAACCTTGCCTGCGCACTGAAGCTATCTTTCTGTCGGTAATGTTTTACCAAAAGATGTACGAATGGCAATAAAGTCGAGTTTCATTAGTTTTGGAAGTTGAGGGACCTCCAACGAGTTATATAACCGTCTAATCAATTACTATAAATTGGAGGAAAAATTTATTGGAAAAATTATGACCCAGAGACACATAATTACTGAAACATGGAAGAAAAAGTGTACATGTTTATTTTGTAAAAATCTCTTGGAAATGAATATGAATGATTTACTGTAATGTATATAGTTGCAGTATATATTTGGTGAATCAGTAACTCTTGTTAGTTTTAAGCTATATTATATAAATATAAACATATGTATATTCATATAACAATGTACAAGAATTTTTGTAATAACATAAAAAAAAGTTTGCGTCTCATACTCGTAACCATCTACAAACATTATATTCTTCCATTGCTGGCTGTATTACACTGAAATCAGTGTTTGTTCGTGGTTTCCTCTGGCATCTTTTAGAATTATATACATACACATACATGCATGCATACATAAATATATACTATATATACATATATATATTATATATATATATATATATATATATATATATATCTATATATATATATTCATTATATATAGGTTTAAATTCTTTGAACCGTATTGTCATCATCATTATTTTTCGCCGTAGAACAAAAGTAAGAGCATATATGGAATCCTCGTAAAAAGTTCTAATAGAATAATGAATTAGTATTTCTCTACGAATAATTATAAGAAGTTAGCATGGCCGGGTATCTGGATCAAAACTTGCTGAAAACTATCCCCTATAAAATCTATTTATATGGTTCATTTCTGTCCAGTAGTTTCGGCCGTTTCTTTATAGCGAACATATATACGATACATACATCTTATTGTCCTAAGCCGTCAGCTTTATATATATAAATATAATATATTTTATATATTTATATCTTATATATAATATATATATATATAATATTATATAGCTATATATATTATATATTATATTATTTCAAGAAAATCACAGTAGATGCAAGTGACTTCATTAGGTAAGCGAATACCACAGGAAAATGATAGAGGAGAGGGAGAAAACGCTTGGATATCTGCCTATAATTTTCCAGTGGTATTCGTTTATATATATACGTGTATCTGATGTATATATGTATATATATAT
The DNA here is from genome assembly GCF_015104395.2 of Macrobrachium nipponense. Lineage (NCBI taxonomy): Eukaryota > Metazoa > Arthropoda > Malacostraca > Decapoda > Palaemonidae > Macrobrachium > Macrobrachium nipponense. The sequence continues at coordinate 42,657,008 of NC_061105.1, read as the reverse complement.
ATATATATATATATATATAAATATATATATATATATCAACCCTTGTAAGTAAATATATTTCAACAGTAATTAATTTCCTTACCCTATCATTTTGTATCAGTGATTTTATTATTATTTTCATGCCGACTGATCATCAATATATATATATATATATTTATATATATATATATATATATATATATATATATATATATATATATATTATAAGACCCTTCTTATTTCACTTGGCAGCCGTAGTCTAACTCAGTTAAACATACTGCGTTGTAAAGCCTGAACAACGACTTCTTATCAGCACCCCAATTAAAATGAGATGCTTCCCTTAAAATATTTAGTGATCTGTTCACTTTCACTTCATCCTTTCAAACGAATCGCATCTCCATGTTCCTGTTTCTGCTGCTAAAACGGATTCCTTTTCATTTTATGAATAAACACAGACCGTTGCTGTTAAAACATCCGTCTGAGCATTTCCATGATCAGGACATTGCAGATCATTTTCATTACAGAAACGCCCAACGTCGTTATCAATCCATGCCCTCGCCCTGTTTCGGTTTATTTGAAACTATCGGGGTAAAAACCATGGAATAATCTCACTGGAAAATTTGTTCTGCCAATCCGAAAACATAATGGATCACGCATATCGCCATTAGAAGGACGGATTACCGCGCGGTTGTTTTTGAGAATAATAGTATTTTTTTTTTTTTTTTTTTTTTTTTTTTTTTTTTTTTTTTTTTTTTTTTTTTGCGCGATCCAGATTGACAGTCTTGTTTTTCATAGCTTGTGTTGACGTCAAGTGTTAAAAAAAAAAAAAACATATATAACTGATCAGAATAAATTTTGAATACAATTCTTGCTCTCCGAACAAGATGTTAAATAACTTTGGATTATACTTTCCAGTAGTCGAGGGAACACCACGCGATGAGGTTTTGCGAAAATGTTTTAGGACTGGAAAAACAGCGTTTTTCTTTTATTGCCATTAAAAAGAAAGGGGTAACATCGTAGCTTTGCTCACAAGCTTTATTTTTATATATTACTGGGTGTGCCACTCTTCGAGATTGGAATTTCGTGCAAATTCAAGGGGAAAAAAATCTCCTAAGCGAAATTAAGGAAAGTCTAAGCAGTGAAGTGTTTAAAGCACTGACCTTACGTAACTCTGTGGTCAGGTCATGCAGAGTGCCCCAGTTTCTAGTCAGCTTAACTCTTAGTCGGGTCGCCGTTTCTAGTCAGATTATTTCTTAGTCGGGGTCGCTTTTTCTAATAAGCCTTTTTCATGCATTTTTACATTGTTTCCTCCGGTAGTCTATTCCTGTGTCTCATGTCTCCTCGAATGCAGTCTCTTGTCCCTTCCTCTGTTTCGTGTCCACAGCACCTCTGATACGATACAATGTCCTCTCCTGCGACGTGTAGCTCATCTCTCTCTCTCTCTCTCTCTCTCTCTCTCTCTCTCTCTCTCTCCCCCCCCCCCCCCCCCCCCCCCCCCACCCCCCCCCCCCCCCCTCACACACACACACACACCACACATCCTCACCAGGTGTCTTCACCATCTCAGTGCTGACTCTCTATGGCTCTTGTTGACACTTCAGTGATTGACTCTTGAGGGACTTTTGCTGATCCCTGATGTCTTCTCTTCTTGTGGTGTCTCTTCTCTTCACTCCATTCATTCATCCATCCAAGTGTGACGGACACAAGCTTTAAAGACGTCTTTATAAGTATCGTCGTCAGTGTTGACTTACTTAAAGTTTGAGTAGTATATACCGCGTGAAAGACTGTGTAGTGACAGATGTTATAATGGAATTTAAGGTGAATTAACAGAGGAGGTTATCGTAAAGAATGTATCAAGGCATAGTGTTATCAGTATGAATTTCAGTTCCTTCACATTTCTTATTCAGTTTCCCATATGCATGATAGTAATGTAGGGGATATTTTCATTCCAAGGTAATATTTTTAAAAGTTGGACATTTCTGAGTATTTCCTTCATGGATTTATCCATGTAAAGCAACTAAAGGCATTGAACACGAGTACTGAGAAGGGGCTGTTAAAAAGCACATGTAAAAATAGCAATTTATTTGACTTTAAGGTGAATTAACAGTGGAGGTTATCGTAAAGAATGTATCAAGGCATAGTGTTATCAGTATGAATTTTCAGTTCCTTCACATTTCTTATTCAGTTTCCCATATGCATGATAGTAATGTAGGGGATATTTTCATTCCAAGGTAATATTTTTAAAAGTTGGACATTTCTGAGTATTTCCTTCATGGATTTATCCATGTAAAGCAACTAAAGGCATTGAACACGAGTACTGAGAATGGGCTGTTAAAAAGCACATGTAAAAATAGCAATTTATTTGACTCGTCCCAAAGGGAAACTGTTTTGACTGAGATCGTTGAGACTAAATTGTATTTTGTAATATGAAAGGCATTTGAAGAAACGAAAACTTGTTAATAGTACTTATAATATAAAACAGTGACAGCATTCAGCGTGTATGTGTCTTATGCGGACATATCCAATTTGGTGATCACAGTAATGAATAGACTACTAATGTCTATCGTTTCTGATGACAACGTCATTAGCCATTTAAGCCTATTATTATTATTATTATTATTATTATTATTATTATTATTATTATTATTATTCGACTGGGTGGTATTTATAGTATGGGATTCCGGGTTGCATCCTGCTCCTTAGGAGTCCATCAATTTTCTTACTGTGATTATTATTATTAATATTATTATTATTATTATTATTATTATTATTATTATTATTATTATTATTATTATTATTATTGAAAGATATTGCTGCATCAGCTGCATTTAACTTGTAAATAGTTTTCTCTATTTTTCGAAAAATTGCTTTCTCTCTGCTATTACAACTGGCGAGTATTGCGCCGATATTACTCATGAGGAGGATTCAATTTCAGGGATATTGGCTTACAAATTTATTTGTCATAATAAACAGATAAACAAATAGGTCAAAATATGACGAATTAGTGGACAAAGTTTATAAATATAATATAATATAATAATATATATATATATATATATATATATATATATATATATATATATACAATAATTATTAAATATAATATTATATTATATAATATATATATATATAATATATTATATATATATATATATATAATATATATATGTATATATATATATTATATATATATATATATATATATATATATATATATATATATATATATATTATATATATAATACATATATATATGTATATATATGTATTATATATATATATATATATATATAGTATATATATATATATAAATATATATATATATATATATGATATATATATATATATATATATATATATATATATATATATATATATATATATTATTTATTTGTATTTATATAGCGTACAATAACCCTTAATTCTCAAAATTCCGTTCATTCCAGAACAAACATTCATTTCAACAATTTCAGATTTCGTTTGCAACTTTTGTTTCAGGTTTTTGCTCCCTACTATGATATCATTTTTTGTTTTTATTACCCTTTATGTACATTGCTATACGATTGATGTGTGTTTTTATGCACATAACTTTCCAAAACGTTTATGTTAAAATTACAGAACGTATTTTTACGAGTGGAAGAGTATGAGTAAACTGGCTTAATGTGTCTCCACTGATGAGGTTTGTTGAACAATTTGAAGTGTTATTATAGGAATTGAATTTTAGTTCCCGATGTAATCATATCAAAATAGAAAATATAAGCTAGTTCATATACGCTGTTCTGTATTTAGTTAAGTAGATTACTGTAAATAAACAGATTACCAGATTAGATTTTTGCTGTTTCATAAATCACGCGAAAATTAGCAGTCCTTTCAGTGAATGAAGGGAATGTTATACTATACATATGTACTTCTCCGGATTAAGAGCTGTGGTTGGGAAACAGAGATAACAAATTCCAAAAAATGCCTGTTAATGAAGCCTCTGAATGTGAACTAATGTAATGAGATATGCAAATGAGATCCGTTACACAAGATCTGAAACGAGATTGGGAGGTTAATCATGAGTTTAATCATTGAAATCAAAGACCTGTGTTTTCTTTACGCTTGACATGTCTAATTAGCATTATTGCAGTAGTACAGTACTCACGACTTTCCTCTTCCAGGTCATTAGGGTTTTAGATATCACACGGCGCCAAAGATTTGATAATTAAACCGTAACAGGAGGATCTGTCAGAGAATTAAACTCGAAATAAAGAATAATTTTCTTATCCTTTACTTTCTATTATTTTCTTTCTAGTATATGTATTACGTATATCGGAGTACATTCTGTCACAGTCTGGGTGTTCGGAAGCACGCTGTCAGTTTTCTGGATTTAGATATTAATGAAGAATATAAGCTAAACAGCAAGGTCCCCGTAGGGAGCTAGGGCCGTCAGTGCACCTCATTCGGTACAATGTAGGCATTACTTAAGGTTCTTTGCAGAGTTCCTTCGGCCCCTAGCTGCAACTACTTTCATTCCTTTTATTGTACCTCCTTTCATAATCTTTTTCATCTATCTTACAACAAGGTGAACCAATTTTTGGGACATTCGAAAGGACTAATCCATCCATTTTGGCTTTACTTGAAACCCTTCTTTTCATGCTGCTTAAACCTTTACCAAGTCAGGACGAAGTACGACGAAACTGAGTCGTCCATCCATGACATCAGAGGAGGTTGAGCCTCCCTCCTGAATGCTGACAGAGAAAGCAAAACACTTGTTTGATAAGGTATCCTCACACATACTGACCTCACCCCTTACCCATGGGACTCCGATTCCAAGTAAACCGTCTGCGAATGTGTTCGAGTCCTAGAAGGTGAAGTCCACGAATGTCTCGGTGGGATTTAGTTTTCCCAGCTGAAATGAGCTATAGAGAGCGAAGGCGTATTGTCGATGAGGACCTGTCATTTCCTTGCGTGAAAAGGGAGACAAATAATTTCGTCTTGTGTCATTCAATATTTTTGTCAACAAATCTTATTTCGCCTTTAGATATGTCAAAGCCTGGCCCACACTACAGAATAACATTAAGGGCGTGTCATTTGAAGAGATTGATTGTATACCTATTGTCTTTCCAGAAAAGAGAGAGAAAGAGATTGAGGTGAGAATCGTCACGTCGAGGCCATCAGAATTTGATGGTGTACATTTTGGCAGAGCAGTGGACGCTCACGGCTACCTTTCTCTTGTCTCGATAACTCAGTACCCAATTCACTGCGTAGGTCAATGCACAATGGACTTCCAAACAAACCTTAGTGTACCTCGTCGTCTTGTTGGAGGCCCGTTAGTTCCTAGTTGGACGACTGGTTTATGTGCTTTCCTACCCAGGTCCTAGGTCCCGTTATTAGGTAACTAATTGGTGCCTAGCCACGTAAGAATATTTTAATCCTTCGGGTCAGGCCTAGGAGAGCTGTTAATCAGCTCAGTGGTCTGGTTAAACTAAGATATACTTTTTTGTTGGAGGTCCGAGTCTTCAAGTTGTGAGCTAGACGCGCTACCGCTAAGCGACGAGGTCAGAGAGAGAGAGAAATGAAATTTGCTTCCCTAATATAAATCCATTAAACTGAAAATTAATGAAAGTATTGATTGATGTAACAATTAATATCTGTTAGCGTGTCTATTTATTTTTATAATTCCAAAGAGTTATTCTATTTTCTGATTGTTCATCGAAAAACATTTTCCTTTATGAAATATAAGAGCCTAGTTTACCAAAGAATCACGAAACAATAGAATCCAGATTCTAATTCTCAATTCTGAAACTCCCGTAGAGGATAGTAGTGCCGTCAACGCACATCGGTGCACCTCTTGCTGTGCATTGTAGGCATTAGTTAATGTTCTTTGCAGCATGGCCGCCCCTATATCGTTTCTTTTGACTGTACCTCCTTTCATATTATATTTCTTCCATCTTACTTTCCACCATCTCCTAACAATTGAATCATAGTGCAATTACGAGGCTTTCGTGTAACCTTTTACTGCCAATTTCCGTTTCAGGCCGAATGACCTCATAGGCCCCAGTGCTAGGCCTATGGCCTACATTGCATATTCAGTTCAATTCTGAAGCGTCAAAAGGTTCTATTTACGTGGTTTACCTTTAAACAGCAACAAAGAAAGTTGTCGCCTGAAGCATCCATCTTCCTTGTCGGAACATCACGACTTCATAGTCCTTGGCAGTCAATCTCAGCTGTCCTCGACGAAAACGGACCACCCGACAGTATTGCGTTACTACTGTCGAAGCCTCGCTTTGGTGGAAGTGTTGTTTAACTTTGCTGTTAGTCTCCCTTTGAGATTTTCGTTTCTTTTCCGAGATCCGTAAGGAGATGCGAAGAAGTTGGAATTTCAAGACTACAGACGTTAAGTTTATTTAATCATTTTGTTTCTTGGTAGGATATAGCATTTTGTAATTGGTTCCTGCTCATTAATTATTCATTATGTTGCTTGATTAGGCGCTGTATGGTGAAAAGATTAAGATTAAGTCGTGTATTAAAAAAATTATGATAATTTCCATTATGCGCATAGATTTTATTGCGATGTAACCTGATGCATTATATTTTAGGTCTGTTTTTTCGCCCCTGTCTCTCTTATAACATCAACTGTACGTTGGAACGTCACACGTTTTATTAATAAAAAACAAAACTAGCCTCCGTTCTTTTCTAAATTCCAGTCTGAACTTTGTGTAGCTTATCAAGGTGTCCTCTCCATGCAGCAGGTTTTTTTTTATTCCTACAGTATAAACGTTTCAGGTCTCTTAGATTAGGGATTTGGTGCCATACTAAAAAAAAATCTTTCAGGTTCTGACGTGGACAAGAAAGTCATGCTTCTTTAATACAACATTAAGGACTGGACTTTGTTTGCAACTGGACAATAATTCCCTGGTTCAAGAAGGTTCGTATTCAATCTTTAACGAATTTTATAACAGGTAAAATTTAAATTAACCATTGTATAAACTTTAGCTTCAAATTTGTAATCTCCTTTGAATAGCTTAAAATTGACTAATTACATACTGGACCATTTGCTTACTGATTAAAGAAAACGCGTCTATTTATATTAAGAGGTACAATAATGAAGAATTAATTTTCAGATTCTCGTGATTTCGAAAATCTTAAAGCCAGGATAATTTTCCTCAAACTACTTAGAGTTCAGAATAAAACTTTTCTTCAAGTTTGGTTCAGTAACCATTAAGAAATAAAGGTGAGGTTAACATAGTTTAGCACCAACTAACAAACCCATTTATGTATACCTCTACCCCTACAGGGGCGGTGCCCCTGTAGGGGTGGAGGCCCC
>NC_061105.1:42634720-42644720 GCF_015104395.2 Macrobrachium nipponense | reverse complement strand
ACAAAGGTGACCAAGCAATATGGAAATCAGATAATAATGGAGATTAATTAACATTCATCAAAGTACCCAAGAGAGACTGATTAAGTGGTTAAATGAAAGAGAATTGACAAATCAAATTAGGACTCTGCTTATGAGAAGAATTCATCCAAAACATTTTGGTTTTCCTTTTCACAAAAAAGAAAAGGACAAATAAAAACTTCAATGATTTAATGATCTCCAATGTTTCATAGGGAATTAAGAAATAAATTCATAATAATGGGAAACTTAAAGGAATCCGTCGTGTAAGAGTTTTCCTAAACTTTATTCTAACTTGTTGGAAACATTTCCCATAACTTTTTTGATTAGTGAAGGCTACAGCGGGATCCAAATCACACAAGTTCGAAACGCTGTTGTGAGAATGTGACGCAACACCTGGAAGTCGAGTTAGTTCCCTGGAATACTGACGGAGGTTGAACTGAGTTACGTATTATATCTATTAAAGGATGATCACAAACAAATAGATCACATAGGATGATGATTATTGTTGGTTGAGGGTTCCTCCTTCTGCCATAAAGGTTCCTCCTCTTGAATTGGGGGTTCTTCCTTCTGGTGTAAGGGTTCCTCCTCCTTCGTGTTGAAGGGTCCCTCCTTCTAGTTTAAGGGTTCTTCCTTCTGGTTTAATGGTTCCTCCTCTTGAATTGAGGGTTCCTCCTTGTGTGGTTGAGGGTTCCTTTTTTTAGAATGAGGATTCAGCTTATTGGCTGAGAGTTCCTCCTTGTGGTTTTGTTTAAGGTTCCTCTTTATGGGTTGAGGGAACCTTTTGTGGTTTTGGGTTCCTGTTTATGGATCGAGGATTTATTTTGTAGGGCTCCTCCTTGTGGGTTTGTGTTCCCTTGTGAGTTGAGGACTGATCTTGTGGGATGGGGGTTCCCTCTTGTGGGTTGAGGGTTACACCTTTTGGGTTTAGGATTTCATCTTGTGTCTGAGGGTTCTGCTTGTGGTTTAGGTTTTTTGCCCTTGTGGGTTGAGGGTTCATCTTTTCCCCTTTTCCCTCTTCCTTCTTCACTTTCCTCTATACAATCTTTATTCTTTTCGTATTCCTTCTTTCGTTCTTTGTATTATCTGCACATTACTCTGCCGAAATGAAGAGAGGGAGGATTAGAATAAAGGTGGAGGAGAAGTAAAACTACTCTCTTTTTCTCCCTTGTACGACTCTCACGTTTTGCTCATTAAGTGCCTTCAGTAATACCTACAGTGCACCATTTAAGGGGGCACTGACGGCACTTCACTTCCGGGGGCCAGAAGGAAGAAGGAATTTAGATGTATTTTAAAGAGAATTGACGTCAAAAATAACCAGTTATCTCTCGTTTCTCAGTCTAGTATTTTGTCTATACTTATTCTTTCTTTACCTGTGCATTTCATCTTTAGTATGCATACTCCTCCTCCTCCTCCTCCTCTCATCTTCCAGGGCAAAATAAAAAAAAAGTAATCACCCGGACGAGATTGAGATGTCCGTCGTGATCGGATTCATTTTCCATGGGAGAGGTTTCCAGGGAACGAATATCTCTCTCTCTCTCTCTCTCTCTCTCTCTCTCTCTCTCTCTCTCTCTCCGGCTATCATCTCCCATTCCATCAGGCCATCGTCGCAGAAAGCGTTAAATTTTACTTTTAATACTTGATTGATTTTCATTGAAACGGTTTCACCAAAAGTCAGTCGAAATGTCGTCGATAATGTCACCATTTCTATTCGACTCATCCCGTGGAAAGGATTATAGTGAGAGATGAATCATAATTAATAATCGTAATGATAATAGTAGCAAACTTCGCATATGTTAGATAGTGTGAGGAACTACTGATGTGGTGGGGCCTTCATGTACGTGCATGGAGGGAGTGAATGACTGGAAGATTTCCAGCGAGAAAACAAAAACCAGCTGACGTGAATGATCTTTCTCTCTCTCTCTCTCTCTCTCTCTCTCTCCTCTATCTCTCTCCTCTCTCTCTCTCTCTCTCTCTTCTCTCTTCTCTCTCTCTCTCTCTCTCTCTCCTGGAAATTTTGAAACAAAACAATCCGATTCATCCACAGCATCCAATCCGCTTGCATCTTCCGCTCTCAACTGTGAAATGAAGCGAGATAAATTTCTGACCCAACGGGAGAGAGAGAGAGAGAGAGAGATTTTTGCTTAATGTGAATTTCATGTCCATCACAGTATCACCTATATGGAGACAGGTCTCCTCAGTTTCAAGGTTCTTTTGCTTCCTGGAAATGAACGAGGATTTTTAAGTTTGAGTTTCCTTTATAAGGTCTTAATAAGAATATTATGTACAGGAATAAAAATATATATTGTAATATGTATATGTAAACAAACACATTCATATATATATATATATATTATATATATATATATATATATATATACCTATATGTACTTCTATAGGTATATATATATATATATATATATATATATATATATATATATATATATATATATATATATATATATATATATAAAAATATGCGAGCGACTTCATATACCATAGGGTAGAATTAGTAGTTCATAGATTTAGATGAATTTGCAAACGTTTATTTATATTACACGAGCAGTTACAAACTAGAGGTATCCCAAGATTGTCCAGTACGAAATCAAATTCATTTGAAAACCCGAACTTCCTTTTCATATCCAGCGAATTTCTGTTTTTCTCAGCTGATGTAAAAAACATCGTATTTTCTCACGAATATCGTCGGAATTTTTTGGTGAAAATTAAAATCGTATTCGACCTCCTGTTGATCAGGTAAACTTTATGTCGATAGAAAATTTCGTATGAAAGTCAATTACTAATAAATTGATATAAAAGGACGTATTACATTTTCTGATCATTTTCAATTAAATCATAATGCGATAGCACTTAGTAAATGAAATGTTAACTAATGATTGAATTGACATGAAAAAAGAATATGATTAACTTATAAGCACCTAAGATATTTAGCCTTATTCACTTGTATATCCATGTTGATTAAATGCTTCCGACGTTATAGCTTTAATATTATTTCAATTATACAACATGGGTATAATATTTAAGTTATTTGTATTAAAGGGGCTACCGGTAACGGGTAATGCCACAGTGCCCGTAATTTGCTGTCTGTAGACAGTACTAAATGGCGTTGCCCAGTCCTTTTGGCTCCTAACTGCTCCCACCATTAGCCTTTTACTTGACCTCCTTTCCCACTTACTTTCTTCAGTTGTGCTGTTAAACCTCTCTAACTATTACTTCTGGGTGAAGCTGTGGGGATGTCTCCTAGTTCCACCTGTAGATCCCTTTATGTTCTGGATCTCTTTGTCTCGCTGTCCAGCCACTCCAACTTCTGTTCTGTTTGGCTTGACAGCATAAATGTCATAGAAACGCTGGAGTCAAGACTTAAAATACCGATCCTGGGGCGTCACCTATACTATACTGACACAGTAAGTAGCAGTGGTGCAATACTGAGCCCGGGCTCGACGACGGGAAGCTTAAACTTGGTCTTTATTAGCCCGAGACTATTTCTGCTATACGGAGAAAAAAAAAAAAACAAAATGGATACCCGTTGCAGTACGGGCTGCTTTAGGAGCAAGAGCCCGTGCTGGCACAAAGCCAGATAAATCATGACCAATCAACCAACCGTTGCAGTTTATCTTTATTGTCATAATGAAAATATTTTAACGACGAACATTTTATTTCGAAAGGTATATAGAAATTTTAAGGGAATTGAGTCGAAGAAGTCAGGCAGCTATATGAGTGAAGGGCGACTAAGAAGGGAAGGAAGGAAGGAAAGCAAAAGGCTTAAAAAAGAAAGAAAAATTCTGCTCCCACTGAAGCACTTATTTGAACTTAATTTGGCACTTTCAGAAATACGACTTCAACAGACCGTCTACAACTTTTTATGCAGACGCATAAGTATAGAAGAGTATATATATATATATATATATATATTATATATATATATATATTTATATAATATATATATATATATATATATATATATATATATTATATATATATATATATATATATATATATATATATAATATATAATATATATATTTCATAAAAGAACCAACTTTTCAATTATTAATAGAGCAATGACATTTGTCACAATAGAAAGAAGAGCTCAAAAAACAGTTTACGAACAAAAAAAGTAATATTAAGAATAGCCTTCGCTTGAAGATTCTTCAAAAATTCGCCTTGGAAAAACCCCCCCATCCAGTGTTTTGCATGACAGTAGTAATTAAGCAGCCCCTCTTTGCTGTCCAAAACGTATGCAAGTCCCTTCCCAGATATGAGTTGAAACTTTTACCCAAAACCTGTCATAGACAACGGACCCGTTTCAGAAATCCAAAATCCCAAAAGGGATTTTTCCTTCTTATCAAGTTGTCGAAAAACTGCCCCCGTTTAAAAAATTTCTTCCCCGTTTACCAAAATTTTTATCATATTAATATTATATATGATAATATTCTAATATATCTATATATATTATTATTATATATATAGAGAAAGGAGAGAGGGAGGAAAGAGAAGAAGAGAATTTTTAGGTTTCTGGTTACCCCGATTTCCGATCTTTATCTTGTACCGTTTTATTAATGACGTCACCTGTCAAGAGGACAGAACCACATGCCAAGTGATTCTTTGATCTTGAGAATGGATTCTACGCTTTTAAGGCTCTGTGAGTCCGTTTGTTTGTCTGTTAGACAAATTAATAAGGTCCAGGATTGAGGCTACTAGATATGGATGGGTTTGAGAAGTTTTTTATTTTTGTATTTTTTTTTTTTTGTATTTTCTCTTTTTTTTGCTCATTGGAGGTTTAATTATATATATATATATATACTATATATATAATATATATATATATATATATATATATATATGTATATATATATGTAATAAATACATTTAATCAATTTACAGGATCTGTAAATATAAACCCATGGACCTGAGGTCATGGCATTAGGAGGGGTCCTACGTGGACCAAAGCAGATCTAGAGTACGCTATGCGCTGTCTGCAGTAGCCTGGTCTAGCTCAGAGCTTTGTCAACATTTTATGTTTATGATAACTTTGCACAACAACTTCACGGGAAGCGGTTGACCTTGTTAACCTACGCCGGAACTTGTAACTCCGAGTCGGCGGACTACGTATGTTTTTATATGAATTGCTGAGATAGCTAATGTTCCGCTATCGACGCGATGCTTTAGAATGGCAGTTCCGCGCCCCAACCATCAAACATATCGGTCTTCCGACCGAGCTGCATCTCCTAGTATGGAGTTACAGAATAAAGTTGTTATTCTTTGTGTTCAACTTGTCTGTTTGAATCATCTCCTTTAGTAAGAAAGAAAACACTCTACTAGATATCCCAAGGAGATGGGAGGAAACCAGAAATACTTACGAATGACAGTCGTAAGGAGAACACAAAAAAAAGTCTATCGCCAAGCGATGAGGACTTAAATGTGGTGCAGCGTATAACGAAGAATAAAATTAACAAGACCCATATCAGCCGACCGAAGGTCTACAAGAACCAACTTCCACCTTCAACATCAAAACTAAACAGGAAACGGGATCTTCAATCAACGCAAAACAGTTTATGAAGACGCAGATATGTCTTCATCGAGAAGAATACAAGCATTAACACCGACGTTTGAGCAACTGTTGTCACTTATCTTCGAGAATCTACACCGGACGAGAGCAGCATCGAACATCAACGGAAAGAAGAAAAACCAAAACACAGGAAACATCACCCGATCACGAGCAAGGACGCAGAGAGTACAGCTAGAGGCAGTAGTGCAAGGACGGAGGCTGTGACGTCATCAATCTTGGACTTCTCCACGCATCGTGCACCGAGAGAAGACCGTGACGTCATCACGACTTCCGACGCGAGACTTAGACAGGAACTGAGACGTCATCCCATGTCAACAATCCTTCGCAATATAATCTGGAGCTAAGTACCATTTTTATCTATTCAGGTCTTTTCCTCAGTGAAGTGTTGTTCATCAGGAGTCGATCATCCAGTATTCTGGGGGTGAGTTGTTCGCCATATTAATCTTCCTTCATTACAGGATCAATCTTCAACTACGAGTTCTCGCCCGCAGATTAATTTTTTTTCTCTTCTCGTTGTTGTTAATCGTTTCTTGCAGGAATTCTCCGTATAATATCTTTATCAAATTATCTGTACTTATATGATCTTTTTTGTGGGTTTTTCCTATTATTTGCAACACATTTTTTATTTTATATTGAATATGCGTTTGCGCAGTGGACGTTCGTATCTGTACAGTGCTAGTGAAACAGTAGGAATCGTATCAGTCGGAAAAAACACGCGTACAAGAGGAAACACCTATAAAACCAAAAATCCAGAAGTAAAACTAACTTGGTTCAGGACACTAATTTTTCCTGTTCAAGGTCCTGGAGGTAAATATCGTTATGGGTTCTTCGAGTTCTACGCGTAAACAAGCTTCTATGGCTCAGCCTAGTGTTGTAGAACGGGAGGCAGTAATTGCCGACCGGTTAAATGAACATCAGGAAAACTTACGTAACTCCACGTGGGTTACAAGATCCAATATTGCAGTGAATGTTTTTCATACACTGGTATATTTAATCTGTATGGCAGTCATGTTGCCTGTAGCTTTGGTGCGGTATTGTGTTAAAAAAATTGCAGCCCGACAGTACGGAATTAGATGTGTATAAACAAATCAAAAACACGTCTAAATGTACCGACCTAGATCTTCGCTCATTCAAGTTTTTGCAAAAAATGAGAACAAGCCACAACAAGTAAATGTGGTTACATAATAATAATCAAGTTGCAGGGATGGTTTGTTATAACTGTAAACGACCAGGTCACATGATTTCAGACTGTCGGACGCGTTTTGTTCAATACACAATAGTTCAACTCATTCATATAACCGTTGCTACTCAAAGGAATCAACAGCAGAATGCTACAAACACGCAACCAGTTGTTGCCAGTGCCAAATAAAAAGAAGGGTCCTCAGTACTATAAGAAGAAACAACCAAACGGAAATTCTGCACAACAGCAGAAACAAAACAAATCGTGCTTTCAGGTACCTCTGTTCTGGGCCGTCTAGCCAGAACTCGCAAGGGCAAGCGAATTTCAAGGTGTGAAAAACAACAAAACAAACCACAGTAGTTCACTCCAAGGGGGAGAGGGCGATGTTGGGTCATCAATATCAACATCTTTTGTATCAAATAATCAGTTTAATCATTTATCAGATCATTGTGAGGCAATTGATTTTCCTAGGAAAACACACGGCGAATCCAAAAAATCTGTGCAGGTTCCCGTAGATTTGCAACAAATTCATGCAATTATTAGTCAAGACGAGTTGCGACCAACCTTACATGCAGTAAATTTGGACCATAAGTCATTCACTTTGTTCTTTGATTCTGGTAGTCACGTAATATCATGGATTTAAGGACTCATCATTTACTCTTTTCAAATTTCCCTATAGAAAAGTCCGGAATAAGGCTCTCAGGCATAGGGAATAATGAATTAAATGTTGTGGGCGTAACCCATGTACCAGTACAAGGTCGGTAAACGCACGTTTGCTGATACCTTTGTCGTAGTAACAAAACATTAAAATGTATCCCGCAGTAATTATCGGATACCCGTCTATGGCACTCAAAATATTATCTTAGCACCTGCAAAACACGGCGTGTATATCAAAGGGAAATTCTATAGGTCTTCTAATACCCTAAAATCAGTTTTAGATAATAAAGAGACAGACAGAGTTGTCACTTACATTACAGAACCAATCACCTGTCTCATGAACCAAGAAATAATGCAGGCAACCCAACAGAACTCTCCGCTCACCGCCCAATAAATCAGCTTGCACGCGAACTCTCGAGCTAACGTAAACTCGAACATATTAGCGTGGTAAAGAGAACCTTGCCAGGATCTGAAACATTAATCCTTTCCGAAACTCTGAAAACACACGGATTATCCGTCACACAAGCCATTTATACAGTCGGCTCACACCAACAATGTAACATCGAAGTCTGTAATCATTTGAATACCACTTTAGTAATCCACAAAAATCAACATATCTTGGATGCCGAAGTTTATAAACATCGCATTCTTACCGTAGCTGAGATAAAATCACGCTCAATCAGTGCGGATGAATCCCTTTTGCAATCTATAAAGAACAAAATCAATAAGGACATTCAAGAAGAAGAAAATTCAGCAGAAATTCTTGAATCTTTTAACTAAATATCATGATGTTTTTTCCACTACGGATGGAACCGTTAGGAAAAACGGATGTCATCGAGCACCAAATAAGGGCTCAAGGACAAACAGAAAGTAATCTATGTACCTTCGTACCGACTTCCTATGAAATTTCAGAATGAGATAACAGAGGAAGTAGGTCAAAATGCTAAAAGAAGGAGTCATTAGGAAATCAAAACAGCCCTTATAATTTTCCGTTAATAGTAGTACCGAAAAAAGATCGAACTTGGCGGATAATGCGTAGATTTTCGTCGTTTAAATGAAGAAAACAAACAATCCCTGACAGATTTCCCAGTACCATGTACCGATGATATCCTATCTCTTACTAGGGTCAGAACAAATAGTTCACAAAGCTTAGACTTACTAAAAGGATTTCATCAAGATTCCGTTGGGGAACAAGAGAGTATCCCATTACACTGCCTTCAGCACAAGCCAGGGGACATTATGAATTTTTTGCGTATGCCTTTTGGTTTACGTTGTGCTCCTATAAACTTTTACTCGTATGATAAACATCGTGTGGTTTGGAGATTGTTAGGAGATATCCTACATGCCTACATGGACGACCTAGTAATCTTTTTCCAAACACATTAGAAGAAACATTGTTTACGTAAATTAGAGTTAGTGTTACAAAGACTAAGGCAGCATAATTTAAAGGGTAAAGATAAGTAAGTGTGAATTTTTAAAACAGAACTAGTCTATTTTAGGTTTCACGGTTTCTAGTGAAGGTCTTAAAGTCGTACCATGATAAGGTGTCGGCTATCCGTAACTTTCCGATAACCTACTAACGTCAAGGGAATACAGCAATTTTTAGGCTGTAGCGGCTACTATCGCCGCTTTATACGCAAACTACTCAATCATAGCCGCTCCCCTAACCGATCTTATAAAAAAGGGCGTAGATTTCGTATGGTCTGAAATGCATCAACAGGGCGTTCGATAAATTGAAAGATGAACGTGGTAGTTATCCTATCTTGAAAATTTCCTGACTTCGGTAAGAATTTTTCATAGCAACAGACGCCTCAGGAACCTAGGAGTAGGTTGGGGGGGTATTGCTTCAACAATATGATAAACAGTTTTCCCTATAGCTTTTTATTCACGTAAACTGAGACCTTCCGAAAGTAAATATGCAGTAATAGACAAAGGAAGGCTTGCTATTGTTAATTCACTCGTGCATTTTTAAATTCATAATATTACGGTTATTCCCGTCAAGGTTCTCACTGATCATAAGCCCCTAACCGACTTCTTTAAAGCTTTAGTCACAGCCCCAAGCGAAACTCGGTGGCACATGATCATTCAGGACTTTGGCGCGAGGATCGGGTATTTACCTGGGAAAGCAAAATATCATTGGCTGACGCATTATCACGCGACCCCCTCTTCATCTTGTACCGAGCCATTAGCTGAATTGAATAGATATTTTCCTCAAACCTCCACGCCCATTGTTAAAAAAAACTATATCTGAACAGGAAGATCTGGGCTGGAGTGCTGAAACTATTTACAGACAGAACAAAGAAAAGATCCGCAAATAGAAAAAATCATCATTGCGTTAAACGGAAATCCGAAGGAAAAAAAAGGAATACCTAAAGTATAAGCAGCAGGAATTATATCATACAGGACAATATCCGTGTAGATCCGTGACGAGGAAAACCCGCAAACACACCGCAGTTGAATAACCACCAGGGGTGGTGCCTATCTCACTCATACCCACTGTCTTAAAATGGTTGCATGAAAATCCACTGCATGGACACCCGGGTTATTCCTTGATGTCACAG
>NC_061105.1:42606298-42634220 GCF_015104395.2 Macrobrachium nipponense | reverse complement strand
TTCAGCTATCAAACCTTTTGTACTCGAGATGTAATACAATACAAATCTCTGTGAACTCCCGGACTAAGATGAATTCACAGTTAGGAATATGTCATACCAAGAGACAAATAAATGTTAGAGGAGGCAAATAAGATATAGGATATATATATATATATATATATATATACGATATATATATATATATATATATATATATATATATATATATATATATATAGTATATATATATATATATATATATATATATATATATATATATATGACTTGCATAAACGCAATCTAAAACCCCAAAAATTTTACAAATGATCTAAAGGAAACATTATGCTACGGGTAAAATTTTCCTTTTTCCTTTTTTACTGAGTGTTTAGAATTGTATCCCCCTCTGTTAAGATATTTCTTATTGTTAAGGAATTCCAGTTTAGAATAAATCTTCACGAATGGTGCTTATGGAAATTGTTTAACTGGAACAATTATGGAAGCCTGAAACGTCAAGAGTAGAAGGCAGTCAGCATGGGTAAAATTATTTGCCCTTTCACACTGGCTGCAAATAGAACCATGTGTCAGGTTTCATATCACTTTCAGAGGATAAAAACTAAAAACAATTAGAGAGAAGAGAGATAAATGACACACATGAGAGAGAGAGAGAGAGAGAGAGACAGAGGAGAGAAAAGAGAGAGAGAGAGAGAGAGAGAGAGAGAGAGAGAGAGACAGAATATTTTCATTTGGCAAATATAAGAAGCATTTTAATACAGTTTTTCTTGTGTCGTATGTATGAAATAGTTCAGCCAAAGCGAACATATGAAGGGACTGATATTAAGTCAGTGTTTGGACAATATATCTGACCAAAGAGAAGGACTGGAAATAGACATGAAAGCTAATTTTCTAGTGTACATTCTGAAATTTTTCCCAATTAACTTGCAATTTAAATTAGATTCCATTTCAATTCGTTAACCTTATATTTAAAAAAGAAAAACATTTATTTTAACGTCACTGACTTCCTTTTAAAAATCAAAAGGCAATCAATCACAGAAACAGGTACATAGGAAGACTGCTATTCAATTTTGTAGGATACTGTTGGTTTTTGTTGAAAATTAAGGATATTTATTTGATTACTAATCGCATGAACAACCGCAGCTAATTTGCATAAGGGTATTAAATGAGAAATGTCAGTTTTTAGTGTGATATTTTTTGTCAGAGGTGAAAATGAATATTTCTATGGATTATTAATCAAATGAATAAATGAGAAACTTGATTTACACAAGGGTATGCACAAAATGAAAATTTTCACTCAAAGCCAACGTACAGTTAATACCAACTAAAAATAAAAAAAAAATTATACAGATTAAAAAAAAAGTTGCTGACCCAGTTTTGAATACCACATAGTGTCGTCCAACGTGGAAATATAAACTTCTCTTGCATTTGCTTTGGCAAAGGAAAAAGCCGAATAAAGGTCGTTTCCTCAGAACTTTGTTCCCAAACATCATTGAAAGTCCTACTGGGAAAAAAGAAAGAAGAAAACTCAGTCGGAGGGTGGCTTCCCTTCCAGCAAATTCGTTGAGAGAGAGAGAGAGAGAGAGAGAGAGAGAGAGAGAGAGAGAGAGTTCTTTCCATGGAATATAGAGCTCACCCTGGAAACAGTTAATCTGCTGGAAATTAATAATTGGATAACCCGTTATGACCTGTACAGTTTGTCACCATTTATAGTACATGGCCTAAACATGGGGTTTTGTTTGAGAAGATAGAGAAATATGAGACGGGGTTTTTGTACTCACTGGTTGAACACCTTCCCAATTATTCTTATGCTCATTATTTTCTTCTTATTGTTTGCGGTAACAAGCTTGTATCGCTGACTTGGGTAATCATGTGGTTTGTAAAGACTTAATAAGTACTGAGCAGAGAGTAAGAACTTCTTAGAATTCCCGCACGAAAAAGTGCATCCTGAATTAGTAACGAAAATGAGAAAATACTATACACGAATTCTTGTAAAACAAGATTTGTTCAACTTAACAATAACTAATCACACGTTATATCTTAACCGATATTATTTTAGCATTATCACCACCAAAGAAACCAGCCCAAATTATTTGTAAATTATTCGACCCCTTTCATTTTCAAAGTCTTCATAAGAAGTTTCTTTAAATTGAGTGTCATCTTCTCGATCAAAAGATGGAAGCTTACTTATCTCGACTTCGAAGTTAATGGTAAAATACGTTGTCTTTTCAGCTCGATTAAGACGCTAGCCGCAACCTGCTCACCACCCCCACCCCCACCCCCAAGCATGGATTTCGTGTGTTTTCAGAAGCAGCGTTTCCTTGAAACTAAGAATAATTATCTTTGTAACAGTCTCCGACAATATCATGTTCACACGAATAGTTCTTTCAATGTCATGAAAAGCGAAAATATACTCCAAGGTCAATTGCATGATAAAGTCAGTTATATGGTTAAGTTAAAACTGAAATCAGTCTACGACTCAATATGACAAATGACCTTAATTCTAGGTGTATAATAAATACAGACGCTGACATTATATCACGCTGACTTTTCAGACCATATCGAATTAACCCGCTTGTGAATAATATCAGAAGGAAGCCACCTTCATAATGTTTCCCGTCCCTTCACTCTGACCAAATGTGATATTTCCCCTGAGAGAGAGAAAAGGAAAAACCTCATTGCATCACCTTCAGGCCAAAGAAAATAAAAACCAAAATTAGTTTTCCTTTGGATTAACATCGTGATAAACGTGGGTTGCAAAAGCTTTAGTCATGTGATTAACATTAAAATAAATAAATGTTTAGAATTATTGCCGGATGATTAGAGAGCACTGGTGTGGAAAATAGCAATTTTCATGTTGCTTTTGGCGAGGGTGGAAGTCGTTTGAAGTATTTGCGGTTGCTAATTGCCTCAGTCAGGTCAAAGGTCGAAATGTTCTTGCTGAAAATGCTATACTGGACACATGCGAAGAAAATGTCATTCGTAATCATTGTGATTTATCTTTGTTGGCTGACATACACATACACAGAAAATAATCTTTGTAATACTTATGAGTTTACTTAGTTGAATTATTTATTTTTTTAAAGTTCTTTGCCTTGTTGCTGAAAATATCATTAGCGTGAACGTAAGCGAAGGAAACACTATTTATAATACTTTCAAGTTTAATTCTATAACAACTTCTTCTGCCTAACTCTTATTTCATTTTAACAACTGAAATTATATAATTTTTTCCCTTAATTTTCCACACGGAGGAAATGTTCACGTTTTTCTCTAGCGCTGACTACATTAGGATATTTAGCTGAGGTGAATTCTATGGAATTTAGGCTACAGTTGCACTGTGAATCAGTTGTTAGGAGAGAGTGGAAAGTAATGGAAGAAAGAGAATATGAAAGGAGTTGCAGTAAAAGGGACGAAAGAGGTTACAGCCAGGGGCCTAAGGGACGCTGCAAAGAACCCTACATTGCACCGGATGAGGTGTACTGACGGCACCACCCACCTCCGGGATATTAGGATATTTAGTTGCCTCTTCCATCGACTTCTGGTTAAAAAACAATTTGATAGAGCATATTAAGAGATATTTGAAGGCAGCTTCAACTTAACTATAGCATTACAAGGTACAGCAAGTTCTGTCTATTATTTTCTATAATAATAATTGCCTTTGTAGTTGACCAAAGTTTTTCAGTCTGCCAACTATAATACGGATAATCATTTACGTTGTTCTTAATAAGTTTAAACATAGGGGTTAGATGAGATAAAATATGGATAATAATCACATATACATTATGTAATAACTATTCTTTCATCCATTGCAGGAAACGACACATAAATCAAAGACAATGATTTAGAACATTAGCCCAAAGTACCCTGGGGATCCAAAATGAAACCGAAACCAAAGTCAATAGCTGGAATCCAAGGAATCGGAGGCAGTCAAGGACGCCGAATGAAATTAAGTTAATAAATCTTCCTTTATTCTATTTGCGAAAGGAAGGCGAAACCTTCTTCCTGAAAGACGCGTCATTCAACTCATAATTGAATGAGGCGCTCTTTCTTCAGTGAAGGGACTGGATCCCGTATACAACAAAAAGAGATTTTTTCCCAAAGAAATATTTCGGGCTTCTTTCCCTTTATGGTCATGCTCTGGAGTTACTTTTACGATCGACAGGAGACTGAACGATACGGGTTATGCACAAGGATGTGGATTCAATGAAGTAAAGGTGAATTTCCACTAACAATAACTAGAGAAATGTTATATTTCTTTTCCTTTGCCTGGTATTTGAGGAGACAGATCTACATATTATTCCTCTACGGACAACCTGAGGTATTCTTCTTTTTTTGTTTCTGTTTTGCTTTCGCGTTCGTCTTATCAAGACCTCTCTCTCTCTTTCTTGCATCTTTTTTTTTTTTTTGACCTGCACGCTTTTTCCACAACAGTAAATTTATTTGTTGCAGATTTTATCAGCCCCAGAAAACTAAGGAACTTACTTCCTTAAAAAGAAAAAAATTATAATTTCTTTTACGAATTCGTGGATTCTGAGAAAATAAGTTACAGAATAACATGAAATTTTGTCCAGGTTATGTTTACTTTTGTTTAAAAAAAAACCAAGCTTGTGCTGACTTCTAGATGTTTTGCTGTCCCTTCGCTTAATAATGAAACATATTTATAAGAAATCGTACTATAAAATTCAGTAATTTCAGTAGTTACTGAAAGGCGTCAGAGAGCAAAGATTAATATAACTGGTACATTTCCCAGGAGACAAACACTACTACTCACACCTTCCGAGAAAAACGATGTAATAATAATAATAATAATACTTTATTAAAAGTAATGGCTACTTCAGCAGCGTTACGCTTGTAGAGATTCTTCTCTATTTTGCGAATTGCGGCTTTTTCCTTGCTACTTAAACAGGCTAGTAACGCGCCTATAGAGGTCAT
Source organism: Macrobrachium nipponense (assembly GCF_015104395.2). Classification (NCBI taxonomy): domain Eukaryota; kingdom Metazoa; phylum Arthropoda; class Malacostraca; order Decapoda; family Palaemonidae; genus Macrobrachium; species Macrobrachium nipponense. The sequence continues at coordinate 42,629,297 of NC_061105.1, read as the reverse complement.
GGTCAAATACAGGGTCAAAATAGGTGTATAGATTTGAATTTTACAGATAAACTATGATACTATAGTCATCAAAGTCATTAACGATTTTCTCTCCTCTCTCTCTCTCTCTCTCTCTCTCTCTCTCGCTCTCTCTCTTCTTCTTTCTTAAAGCGAGCTTTCGTCTGGAGCTGCCAGACATCCTCGGGCTGGGAAACTGAGGGTGTACTGATCTTGGTGTTGCTGTTGTTGTTGAAAGATTAAGCCAGCCTCGTGCTGGCACGGGCTCTTGCTCCAAGAGCAGCCCGTAACTGGATTATGTGTCAAGATACAAAAACAGTGCTTTTGGCGGTTAGTTGTAGAAAGGAAATAGGGTGACAGGCAGGACTGCAACCCCTTTGAACCTTACGGTACCCATCAGTAGGAGAGAAAGTATCATAGCAGTGAGTCTCAGCCTAGATGGAGAGTGCTGAGTAGGAAAAAGGAAGCGAGTTTTAGTTTGAGGGAAAAATGGTGGTAGAAAAAAAAAAGAAGGGGGGAAGTTACCTATTCCATTTCAGGCACAATATATATTGACTCACCACCACCAGCCAATAGGAGAAAAGCATGGGCAGACCACATGCTGTCAACCACAGATATAAGGAGGACGGACACCACACCAAGATCAGTCCATCCTCAGCTTCCCAGCCCGAGGATGTCTGGCAGCTCCAAACGAAAGCTTGCTTTAAGAGAGAGAGAGAGAGAGAGAGAGAGAGATAGAGAGAGAGAGAGAGAGAGAGAGAGAATCGTTAATGACTTTGATGTCTAACGTATCATAGTTTATCTGTAAAATTTCAAATATATACACCTATTTTGACCCTGTATTTGACCATGACCTCTATAGGTGCGCAACTAGCCCTTTTTAAAAGTAGCAAGGAAAAAAGCCGCTATTCGTGCCCCCCCCCAAAATAGAGAAGAATCTCTTACAAGTGTAACGCTGCTGAAGTAGCCATTACTTTTAATAAAGTATGCTTGAGAGAGGGTCTGCTTCCTAAGTAGAATAATAATAATAATAATAATAATAATAATAATAATAATAATAATAATAATAATAATAATAATAATAATAATAATAATAATAAAATCCTCATAGTAGCACGAGTCTTCAAATGGAGAAACAAATCCACAGATCTGTAAATATACATATATTTAAAATTTAAAACATTAAGGATAGCTTTCGGGAATCTGTTCGGTTCCCGAAAGCTATCCTTAAAGTTTTAAATTTAAATATATGTACATTTACATAACTGTTGATTTGTTTCTCCAATAATAATACTGTTAAAGAGTATTTGCCTAAAAGAGGATTTTCCCAAATAATAATGTGGTACCACACACATGGCTAATAGAATGCCTGAAAATATATGGGGCAGAGGAAAACACCATCAGCTTCCTCAAAAATAAAATGCGCAACTGGAAATACAATACTTACAAGCTCTGGAATAAGACTAGCAGAGGTTAATATCAGGAGAGGGATCTTCCAGGACGACTCACTGTCCCCACTACTCTTCGTAGTAGCCATGATTCCCATGACAAAAGTACTGCAGAAGGAATGATAACAGCGGCACAAGGTCAGGACCCTAAGAACCAGATATGTCCAAAGAACGATTGATGGAAATAACATCTCTCCCATATGTAGGAAGTGCAATACGAAAAATGAAACCATAAACCACATAGCAAGCGAATGTCCGGCACTTGCACAGAATCAGTACAAAAAGAGGCATGATTCAGTAGCAAAAGCCCTCCACTGGAGCCTGTGCAAGAAACACCAGCTACCTTGCAGTAATAAGTGGTACGAAACACCAACCTGAAGGAGTGATAGAAAACGATCAGGCAAAGATCCCCTGGGACTATGGTATCAGAACAGATAGGGTGATACGTGCAAATAGACCAGACGTAACGTTGATTGACAAAATCAAGAAGAAAGTATCACACATAGATGTCGCAATACCACGGGACACCAGCGTTGAAGAGAAAGAGTGGGAAAAAATGGATAAGTATCTAGACATGAAAATAGAAATAAGAAGGATATGGGATATGCCAGTGGAAAATTGTACCCATAATCATAGGAACACTAGGCACGATCCCAAGATCCCTGAAAAGGAATCTGGAAAAACTAAGAGGGCTGAAGTAGCCCCAGGACTCATGCAGAAGAAAGTTTGATCCTAGAAACGGCGCACATAGTAAGAAAAGTGATGGACTCCTAAGGAGGCAGGATGCAAACCCGGAACCCCACACTATAAATACCACCCAGTCGAATTGGAGGACAGTGATAGACAACCCCCTCCCCCCCCCAAAAAAATAAAAAATATAATAATACTGTTAAAGAGTATTTGCCTAAAAGAGGGTCTTTTACCATAACAACAATAATAATAATAATATAATAATAATATAATATAATAATAATAATAATAATAATAACAATAATCATATAAGAATAATAATAATAATAATAATAATAATAATAATCATACTATAATGGGCGTATCATCCTATAATGGGCGTAATGTCTGTCTGTCTGTCTATCATTCAATCACAGCCATACGGCTGGTCAGATGGGCATGAAACTTGGCAGGGTTATGGTGGGGACCCCTAAGATGGTTTGTAATGAGGTTTCATCCAACCTAACCCATCCTTTGTAGGGGGTGGGGGTGAGAAGGGATTCCCTGAAACGGAGCCGTTTCTGGCCGTGAAACGAGGCTGGTTATTCCCGTAGACTTAGGTTTTACTTTTACAGATTTTTGCTAGTAATAATAATATAATTAATAATAATAATAAGAAGAAGAAGAAGAAGAAGACGAAGAAGAAGAAGAAGACCTTCCTCCAAGCATGCTCAATCAAATCTTCGTCGTTCCTGAATTTTCAGGAAGAGAGGACTCAAGAATTACCACCTGAAACCCAAAACAATTACTCAACCCAACTATCCTGGCCACACAGAATCACGTCTGGAATTTTAAAACAATGTTCCACGACCTGGAGTGTACGAGAAGAGTACGAGATGAGTACGGCATCCGACGTTTGACAATTGGTGAAACGAATCTGTTATTAATTCGGAGCGCTTCAATCAGGAGAAGCCGACGAGGGAATCATCCTCGCCATTTTCTCATTTGGAGGTACTGCATGCGTCGGTGAGTTTGGCTTTTGTCACGATTCAGTGCGAAACATTCAGGTTATTTAAGATTATCTATGAATCGGCAGAACATTCGCGCGTTCATTTTCATGCTATTCTGGTCAGGAGGCCGAGCGAATCCTTTTCGTCCTTTGAGGATGAATGTAACTTTAAACGGAATTTTGGGAGACAGTTTCTTCCAAGGTGGGAGCGGGGAAAACAACCGATTATGGTTTCCGTATCAAAGCCTATTTGTTTTGTTTGTTTGTTTGTTTGTATGGTGTTTTTACGTTGCATGGAACCAGTGGTTATTCAGCAACGGGACCAACGGCTTTACGTGACCACGTCGAGAGTGAACTTCTAACACCAGAAATACACATCTCTGACCCCTAAATGGAATGCCCGAGAATCGAACTCGGGGCAATCGAGGTGGCAGGCCAAGACCAAACCAACCACGTCACAGAGGCTCAAACCCTATTTGAATGACGAAACGGGTTAACTGTACTTGATAAAGTCATGAAGTCACGTGCATAACATTAAATGAAGAGGAAGGAAACAGGAGTAATGTCTCTCTTTATTTAGACGTTCGTTTTCCAGTACTGTTTCTCGAGAGCTGATTCTGCCTCGTCTTGCCTGTCTGTCACCGTATGCTAATGCAATTAACGCCACTGGTGGCGCAGCTGTGTAGATAAAGACTTGTTTCAAGATGACATACTCGTTCATTTTAGCTTCGATATTGTCACTTTAATTACAATACATATTGTGTTGCTCGAGTTGTAGAAATGAATAGATTTTCGTCGACAGAAAATGTGTTTTCACTGACATACCAGTTTCTGGACGAAAATGCAGCATTCGAATGAGGTAATAATAATATATTTTCTCATTCTCTATCCTTGCCAAACCTTTTTCCAAATCAAGTTGTTAATTTTTTTTTCATCATTATCACTTTCGGAATCATCATCTGTGATTTACAGGAAATAATCATTATTCTAATTATTAAATCAAAATGGTATTTTTGTTTATTCGGGTAATATTCCATAGTAGATATTGTTCCAATTGAAATAAATATAATTGAGAAATCGGATAAATTAAATAATGTTTATTCCACTTGCAAATCAAGGTAATACTGGCAGGGAGGAGAGAGAGAGAGAGAGAGAGAGAGAGAGAGAGAGAGAGAGAGAGAGAGAGAGATTTTATTGGTATTATTATCACTATTCTCATTTCCTGTCTAGCTTAATTCAAGTGTTTAAAACCGTGCATTTAGATCACAAGGTTTATGTGGTATTATTTTCAAGTATTATTAAGGCTGTAAATTAAAACTTATTGAATTAGTAGTAAAAAAGAGAGCGGCGAATGTTGACATAAATGACGTATTTAGCTCTGTATTCCTTGCAGTATTTACGGATTGCAATAATCCGAAATATCCATACTGTCTTAGAAATAAAGCCCTATCGAAGAGCAGATCATAAGAATTCTATTATTGCAAAGAAATAAAAAAAAACTTCACCATTCTTACGTCAAGTTTTCATCAAATTTCTCCATGACGTTTAAAACTTCAAAAATCTTGAACATTTACTTCTACTTCAAATATGTGGCTTTTATTGTTGTTTATTGTGGCTCTTTATTCTATTTATTTTTCGTTTGTGTGTTTGTTTGTATGTGAATCAAGAGGAAATGGAATAAACCCAAAACTGAAAATTGAAATATGTTTCTCGCTTCATATTGTGCTGTATGCATCATCTTGGTATGAAAAATAATTTCAAAGAATTGACGTCCCTTTTTAGCACTAGAATGAATTGAAGGTACATTTGACTGTTTATTATTCAGGATTTAATCAGTAAACCGGAATAACAGATATTTTTGTATTTTTGGAATTACAAAATTCAATCTGACTCCTGAATGGAAGAACGAAAAAGCTTCCTATGGAAACATTCTTTTTAAATGAATTTTAATATTCATATTACAACTGTATTTATATTGAAACGGTATACAGCATCTCTCTCTCTCTCTCTCTCTCTCATCTTGAATATGCAGTACAGTTTTGATCAACAACACTATGAAACGACGTAAAGTTAATTCCATCCACCAGGCAAATAGGTCACCAAAGACGACCAGAGAGCCAGAACATGTATGGCTTAGAAGCATGACGATTGCGATGACAACTCATAGAAACATTCAGTATACTGAAAGGTATAACAAAATTAGCAAGTAGCCTATTTACGTTAAACGAAAACCAGACAAGTATGGAAACTAGAACTGAAGAGATACAACACATCTCATTGCGGGAACTTCTTCACATACAAGATATGTGACACGTGGAATAAACTGTCATCAGAATTTGTAAACAGCAACAGTGTGGAAGAGTTTAAAAGAAAGCTTGACAAAATCATTAGGACACTGTGAATGAACAATAAAACCTGCTCCTAGAGATAGGGTGAGTACACGATGTCTTTGAGACATCCTCTCGTCTGTAGCAGACTTCTTGCAAGCAACCATATACTATATCGTGCTTCACCCCTATAGACAATTACCAAAAACAGTACCACAATAAATATGAAAAGACAAACTATCTTTCCTTCATGAGAGACGAAATGATAAACTCTGTGTTTAAAATGAATATGATAAATAATGTGTTTAAAATGAACAACCTTTGTGCCTATATTTTACGGAACATACCTTTCCATTTTCCTATGACTTAATTGCTCTCCCTTCAGCAAATCTATTTGGGCGTAAAATATCACACAGTTTAATTATGGAATGTACTTTCAAGTTCGTGGTGTGATTCCTTGAGGAGAGAGAGAGAGAGAGAAGAGAGAGATGAGAGAGAGATGAGAGAGAGAGTCTGGTAAGGGCAGAAAGAAACGTCATGAAGGAAATAAACTGACATTGACTTCAGGAAGGAAACGACCAATTTCAGTTGGGACATGGTAATAATTGGATGATAAAATGAGCAACGGAAGAGAAGAAATTGAGAATGGAAAGGGGAAAAAGTATCTTAAGGGAGACGAAGAATAATAGGAAGTGTGGTGAGCAATTTCATGTGATTTGAGGAGATAGAAATGATTAGTTAGGAAAGAAATGAAATGTAATAATAGTCTGATTAATAATAATAAAATAATATATAATAATATAATAATAATAATAATAATAATAATAATAATAGTAATAATAATAAATAATAATAATAATAATAATAATAATAATAATATAATATGTTTTCTTAAAAGTAATTGCTGCGTTAATTTTATAAAGGTTCTTCTCTATTTTTCTAATTATTGTTTTCTCATTGTTGCTTAAACTGGTTAGCAACAATGAGAAAACAATAATTAGAAAAATAGAGAACAGCCTTTATAAAATTAACGCAGCTGAGGCAATAATTACTTTTAATAAAACATGTTAAAAGAAGTTTTACTTCCAGCATACATAATAATAATACTAATAATAATAATAATAATAATAATGACTATAATAAGAACAATAAAAATAATAATAATAAAATAATAGTCATCATCATCATCATCATCAAGATTACGATTTTTAGGGCGAATTAAAGCTGTGAAAATAAAACGAAGAATCTCCGTTTTATTTTCCCTAAAAGGAGGGAATGGAAAGTCATTTGCTTGATGGCGCCTTTATTGCTTTCAAGATGGTTTCCACGACTGAAATATAAGTGAAACAATTTATAAAGAAAGTCTAAATCCGAGAATGCTTTCACAGCTTGAGGAAAAGCTGGTCTTGAAAGATGGACCTCTCCTTTGGCGGAGTGGCTGAGAGATGAGAGAGAGGAGAGAGAGACGAGAGGAGAGGAGATGAGAGAGAGGAGAGAGAGAGAGAGAATTCTTTTTTTGGCTTTATTCGATCAACAAGAAAAGCAGAAGTAAATTCTTGTCGATGTCTCCTTCGGAAGGGAAACAAAGGGTTCTTGAAACACGGAGGAAAAAAAAACGACCGAATTTCTTTGAAAGGAAACTTCTTTCGACTTAGACCTCCGTCTTTCGAAGCTAATTAGCACCTGTGGTGGGGGGTGAGGGTTGGTGTTCGGTCTGGTACCCCGGGATAGGGTGTTTTGCAGGCCTGCAAGTTTCGAAAAGTTTTTGTTTCGAAAACAGACTTTTTTTCCCCTTCTAAGAAGTGCTGCGTCTCAAAAATGGAAGAGATCACGAGGCTGAAGACCGAAGCTTTTATAAAGATACTGGGGTTTTTAAGAGATCGTCACTAAATATCATCCAAAATAAAAGGGAAAGGCGATCACCTCTTGGAAGTTATTGAAATCCAGTGACCTACTATGAGATTCAGGGCCTCTGTAAACACGGTTTTTTTCGCAATAGCTTTTTTATATCTATGCATTTCATAAATATAACGCTTATTCAGAATACATATTATATCAACACATAAATTTTGAGTGTATTCTGCACTACGTAGGTTGAATAAATTCGGTACTTATAATGTAAAAGTGACCTTTTTTGAAGACGGGCCCAACTTACTCAGAGAAAAGGTTTCGAACGCACTCGTTACGTAACTTTATGATCATTTCTTCCTTCTTTCTCGATGGATGATTGGCTATACGTAACGAAAAGACTAAACCTCTGGCAACAATGACATGCAAATTTAATACAAGCAAAGCAGTACACCTTTATGAAACTCTGGAACCTCTCCACTGATAATTGTCATAATGAACAAACCAACAAATATGTTAATAAATACAAAAAGCACTTCGATTATTAGTCTAACTCCCAAAATAAGTTTTCCAAAGAAATTACAGTCTACTTTATAGGTCACAATCAGATTACCAAAAACATAGCAGACAGCTTGATTGATAACTTCTATATCCAATGTCAAGCAATTTTTATTATTGGCTATCTACCTATTTACTGAACAAAAATAACCGGTACCGTATATTGGCTTTAAACCTTCACCAACCTAAATATCGTCAGAATGGTGACTTCATGAGGCTACCACCCACTTTCGCCTCGTTATAATTCAGGATAACACTGAAGGCTACCAGGGCATTGTTGGATTAGAAAATTTAACTTCTGCCTATAAAACTAATTTCTCGAGTAGTTGTAAGAATGCTCAATGATCCTCAAGGATCCCAGCAGTTGGTCTAAACGTTAATTCATGTATATTACTGCTATACTGTTACGGCACTACTGCTATAGTAGTATCACTACGCTAGCACTGATACCCCAACCACATCTATGTATCGTTCCGCCATTCATAAAAGTCTTTGGGTTTCAGAGCCGATGGAATTTCTGTCTGGTGATGGGCGGGGCAAAACATTTAGTCAAAAGGTGTTTGTTTACCTTCCTTACGTAATGAATGTTTTTCGACTCTTGGCTCGTAATCATTGGCCATGGCGTCGCTAGAGCATTTTTACTCTATAAAAAATTAAAACTATCGGGTTTAGTTATTGATAATGCTGACAAAATTTGTGTGTGGTTGTAAAATATACATATGGCAACTTTCAGCTACATCCGATGCTTTGACAAGGAGCAAAGTCCAAAAAACCGTGTTACAGAGGCCCTGAATCTCACAGTAGAAAGTTTTTATAGTTTATATCTTGTTGGCGTAATTACATTAAAACCCCACACACCACACACACACACACACACACACACACCACACACACATATATATATATATATATATATATATATATATATATATATATACATATATTTTAAATGTACATATAATACATAGATACATAGCACACACACACACACACACACACATATATATAAATATAATATATATATATATATATATATATATATATATATATATATATATATACAGGATAGAGAGAGAGAGAGAACGGGCGGGGACGATAGTGACTTTGCCAAAACGTTGGAGAGGGAAAGGAGGGCACGAGGATTACAAAGCCAAATCTCCTGGCTGAGATCGATGAAGTCCTTCTCCAGACTATCAAAAAAAATAGGTGGGAAAATAGGTCTTTTTCCTACTGCACAGAAAACAGAAGGGTTTTCGACTAAACTTAGAGCAGTAAATGGTTATTTGATAAAAACTGCAAAACTAAAGGGAATTTTGAAAAAATATTTCATCATACTGAATACAGAATAAATGAGTTAAATAATCGTGGAATTAAACTTGGTCATTTCACAAACCAAAACTATTGAGTGACTATACGAAACGTGAGTTTTAATGGACCTGTGAACGGGAGTTTGGCAAATTGTTCAACCTGTCGTATTTTGACATTTCCATCAGCTTATTCCCTTCTGCCCAGCTTCTCTATGCATAACAGCAAAAGTAGAAAATGGAATAAGAAAGAAAAGAATTGCCATAGCAAAGAAGAGCAAGACTTAACAAAGAACCGATTACCAATTCCTCGTTCCAATACTCCCTCGAGATCCGTATTCTTCCAACGACCAAGAAAGCCTCCTAAAGGGAAAATCCTCAATGATACGATTCAGTTCCAAAATTTTTTTTTTTGGTTCTCTGCTCTCTTCCTTTTTTTGTCCATATTAGGGCTTTTATGATTATGCAACGAGAAGAAAGAGGGAAAGGAAACGCGAAAATAAAATTTGAAAAGCTATTATGGAAACGACGTTTTTTTCTCTCTCTCTCTCGCTCTGGGGTGAATATATTTAGAAAAAGACATGAATTCTTGATCAAATCTTCCATTTCGTTATTCTTCTGAAAGGATGTGCATTTTCCTTCCGCCTGCCCCCTGATCCCAACTCCTTGACGAGGTGGGGGGCTTAGGGATCCACTGCAGAGAGAGTATGCCCCTTTACGCCTACACACACTGCTGTGGATCCAACTAAACATTGGGACCTTTAACTCCTTTACTCCTCCCTCTTATAAATTTTCACCCTTCCCTTCTTCTTCTTTTGTTGACGACCTTGGCAAGGTTTTGGACTATTGAATTGACTGCTCTTTTAACTTGATGGAGGGTGGAGTTGGAAGGCATGCCACTCCACCCGTAAAACTAGAGTACCTGACGTGGTCGAGCGAGGGGAGAAATTTTTATGTCAAGCCATGCCCACAGTGCTGGGTCCGATCTCATGGGACTGACGACCCTTAAGGCCCCACTGTGGGTATGGCGTATATCCAGGTGAGGTCCCAGGGTAGTTACCACTGATAACAATATTACTCCTCCCCCAGTTGGGCCTCCCTGGTGAGAGGGACCTCATCCTGGACGAAAATATATATCATTATTCTATGGAAACTACAACAAACCCCACTATGACTTCTGGCATGGCAACGGATTATCCCCAAGACACCCCAGTTAGAGAAGAGCTGGATGGTATCAAAACTTGGATACCATATAGACCATCAAGAAAAACAAATATCGTGTTGACCCAACCTTGACCCATTTCGACTCCCTCTTTGGTAGTGAAGTTGGTCAAGATTCCTTACTATGGAAACCGAAAATAGAATATCGCATTGAAATTGGAAAACTTTGTTGAATCGGACATTCAACTGCAGAAATGTCATTCCGACTAATAAAAGACCAAACGTGGTTAATTGAAACCACAACTAGAAGCCAATCAGAAAAATTACTTAACAATAAAAAATATTGATAATATAAATGTACATATAAAAAAACATGACAACATGAAACAGTGTACAGGGTACCATGTACTCCCTGATGATGAAGAACCTTTAGAAAAAAAATATATTGCTAGATTCCCTTAAAAAGAAAAAAGAGATATAATAATGTCCAGATTGCGAAATTTACAAACATAAACAGTAGAAGTAGTAATGGAAAAACACTCAGAATAGCAAAATAAAATTTGACGGCCAAGAATTACCTTTAAAAATTAAGATTATGGGCCAAAGCAGAGAACTTAGACCGTACGTTCCAAAACCACTACAGTGCCAAAACTGTAGCAAATATGGACATACAAAGAAAAACTGCCGTAATACAGCGGTATGTGCATATTGTGGATCTAAACGAACATTCCACACAGTGGAAGTGCGGTGAGCCAAAGTGTGTGAACTGCGGGCAAAAATCACCATGCAAGATCTAAAGAGGTGTTATTATTATATACAACACAGAATTAAAATTACTTCAAGAAAGAACAGGAATGCCCATAAAGGAAGCCAAGTTAGAATTAAAGTCAGAGGAATGTATGATCCTGCTAGGAAACAAACGTTTTCTACTGTAATTTCAAACAATGATACAAAAATGGAAAGGATAAGAATATTAAAACCCTAACAGAAAAAAACGGAAGGAAAAATAACCACTTTGCATAAAGAAAACAGTTTAGCAAAAACCAAGAAACATGCACAAATATTTGTTCAAATTCTTTTGAGATATTAAAAGAAATAGAATCTCAAGATGATACATGTATCACTGAAATGTTAGAAGAAAGTTATAATGAACTAGAAGGTAAAGATAAAAAGAGACCCCTGGAGAGGACTCCGCCCAAAACCAAAAAAAAACCAACAATCATTAGAGAATTGTCTGTTAAAGCAAAGACTAACTACCCATCGAAAGAGCACAAACAAGAAGTAAGAATATACCCATTGTCTCCTAAAATAGTAATAAAACCAATGGAAGCAACAAACCCAGAAACATCAAAGAAACAGCTCAGGAACAAACCATAGACGAAAATAATTACGTGATGGGAGAAAGAAGATTACTACCACCTCACCAATAATAGGAGCAGCAAAAGCAAATGAAAAAAGAACACCACACAAAAACACATGTGGATGTAATAAATGTTTCATAGAATTATGCACAAAAACAGAAATATAACAAAAGACAGTTTAACGAACACAATAAAAAAATTTTATAAAATGTAGAAGTAGAGAGACTACTAGTTTGGACACTCACGGAAGGAAAAGGCTGTCTGTGCATTGGACATCTAATATCTTATAAAGAAAAACAAATAAATGTCGTAAGTAAAATTTTAGAGAAAATGCAAATTGATGATCCACAAAGAGAAAATAGCACACTAACATAATATTTTCAACAATTACATTATACAATGCGAACGTAAATGGCCTCCAGACCAGATTACATTTGGGAGAATTGCAACGATTACTTAAGGAATATGAAACCTATGGTAATATGTTTGCAGCATGCCAATAAAACAATACCAACTATAGGTTGATATACCTTAGTATCTGCATCTAGAGAGGAAGAAGGAAATCTAGGTACTGCTATATATGTGCATAACAAAGTATGTTATGACAAAGTACTTATAAACTTTACTGACTTGCAAATATCAAGTATTAAAATACAAATTAAAATGATAATTAGTGATTTATAATTTATACAACCACAAATAAAAACTATGACATTGATAAACTTAAAGATTTATTAAACAATACAAAGGAACCTACATTAATACTAGGGCGATTTTAATGCTCATAGACCAAATATGGGGACTGTAATTGCACAAACTCAAATAAAGCAGGGAGTAAAATAGAAGATTTAATTGATTCAAACGACATTTGCTGTATAAATGATGATGAAATATCCACATATTTTTCAAGAACACATGGGACTTTATCCTCGGTGGAACTTAACTCTATGTTCAACAAGCATAGTTGACAGATTGGATTGGAATACAGTTGATGACTTGCACACCAGTGATCATTTTCCTATATTGGTTTCCTTATTGCTAATAGTCGCCTGTAAAACATGCCTCTATTATAACATTTTTAAAGCAGATTGGGAACAATATAAAAAGCATACTAAAAATATTCCCACCATTTGAATATTTCAAAGACCACAATGAAACTAATAAATTTCTAGTTGGTTTCATTAAAAATGCTGCAGATAAATCAATACCAAAGACCAAACCCATCCAACAAAACACAAAGTTCCATGGTGGTCTGATAGGCTAAACAGAGTTAATAAACACAAAACACTCAATAGGGAGACGATTAGATAATTTTGAATAAAAAATTCGCTAAAATAAATACAAAATTTCCAATATTAGAAGGAACTTTGCAAAAAATGACTATATTATTGCTAGAATTGATACTTTAAACCTGTATATAAACAAAATATCTGCAAAATTTAAAAACGGAAGTAATTCAAGGAAGAATAATTTCTTGGAGGAAATACGTATCAGATCTCAAATCCAAATAAACTCCCATACAAAAAATATTGGAAAAAATTCAGAAAAATAAATGGTACCCATGTTAAACCACCTAGACATGCGATATTAAAGATGGAATGAGAATACTTAATCCAAAAGAAATAAGCAATATAATAGGAAGAAAACTTAGCAAAATGTAAGTAGTGATAAGAATTTTGGATGAACACTTTCGTACAAAGAAAATAGTATAGAATTAATAACAATAAATTTTGAAACAAGGGAGATATATTATAATAGAAAATTTGATATGGGAAGAATTGGAATATGCTCTCTTCGAACAGTAATAAATCTGCTCCTGGAGGTGATAATATTTGTTTTGAGATGATATGCCACTTAGCACCTTTGGCAAAGTCATACTTATTACAATTTTATAATCATTTATGGCTTCGGAATTTGTTTCCTGATGAATGGCGTAAAGCTATAATCATTCCTATCCCCAAACCTGGAAAGGATCCAAGCAATGTTAACAATTACAGACCAATATCTCTAACAAGTTGCTTATGTAAATTACTTGAAAAAATGGTGAATGCTCGACTAACGTGGCACATTCGAGAAAATAAATTTGACTCCTACTCAATTCGGGTCGCAATGTAACAGGTCTACATTAGATTCTCTCTCTTTTCTAGAAGACCATATACGCAGAGGATTTGAACGAAAACAGGTAACTGTAGCTGTCTTTTTTGACGTTGAAAAGCTTATGATACTACATGGAGGTATCCTATATTAAAACTTTACAAATAACAACATCCGTGGACATTTACCCCCAATTCATCCAAAACTTTCTGACAAAACGCAGTTTTCAAGTGAGAATTGATGATGTATTGTCTAGAACATTTCCACTTGAAAATGGTGTTCCACAGGGAAGTGTCCTTAGTGGCACACTATTTACCCTTGCAATAAATGATATTAGTAAAACTTTACCTACTGGAATTAAAAGCAACCTTTATATGGATGATTTTGCATCTATTATTCAGCGTCTCGCATTAAACATGCAGAACGCATTATTAACAAAACTATAAGAAAAATAGATGAATGGACATCATCTGTAGGATTTAAATTAGCCATACATAAGACACAAGCAATCGCTTTCTACAAAGATAAAAGGTGGATGAAAAATGAAGAAATAGATTTGAAAATCAGAATCCATAATATACCAATTGGCCAAACTGCAAAATTCTTAGGATTAGTATTGACACTCATTTAAACTGAAAGCCCCACATAGCATACGTGAAATCAAAATGCAAAAAAGGTTAAATCTAATTAGAAAATTATCAAGCCACTACATGGGGAGCAGATAGACAAACCCTTACATTGCTATATAACGCAACTGTACTGTCTATCATTGATTATGGCAGTGAAATATACGGCTCGGCCTCAGATACAACACTGAAATTATTAGACTCGGTTCACAATGAAGGTCTTCGAAATATGCTCAGGAGCCTTTAGATCATCACCAACCTCTTCTTTACAGGTTGAATGTGGTGTAACTACCTCTCTCTCTCCATAGAGAGTTAGTGACAATGAAGAGTGCCCTAAAGATTCAGTGTAGTGATTCCCCAACAAAAAAACTATTTGAATTACGCGATACCTTTATTAACAATCATATACCACCTTTCCAATAAGAGCTAGAAGACTGTTTGAGTCACTTAATATAAGTTCACAACTACCTTCAATAGTAAAATTACCGCCTCCATGGAATATGAATAAGATAAAAATTTGCACTAACTTAAAATATTTAACAAAAATTACTCGTATACTCCAGAACACATAGACAACATACAATAGAGCACATGAACCGAAAAGGTCCCCATTACGCAGTATATACGGATGGATCCAAATCAGAATACGGAGTGGGATATGCTGCAGTGTCCAAGGACAAAACATACCAGTTCTCTCTTCCCAACGATGCTTCTGTATTTACAGCAGAGTTATGTGGCAATAACATCGGCCATAGAAATAATCAAAGAACACCCCTTTAATAATTTTGTGATTTATAGCGACTCTAGAAGCGCTATAGAAGCCATTAAAAGTTACAATCCAGAAATGCTATTGTGCAACAGATTAAGTTTTTAACTCCATAAATTATATAATAAGGGAAAAAATATTGAAATATGTTGGATCCCTGCCATGTCGGAATAAAAGGAAACGAAGAAGCTGATAAAGCAGCCAAGGAGGCAGTCCACATGATGAGATCAAGTATAAACATCCCTATTAGTGACTATATAGCTCATTTTAAAACAATCATTGTAAATAAATGGCAAAATATATGGAGAGAGGAATCAGAAAGTAATAAACTAAAACAAATAAACCTGAAGTTAGAAATGGAGCTCCATATATCAGAGAGAGAGACACACACAAGTAATCCTGACACGTCTACGTATAGGCCACACTCGTCTGACACATGGGAGGGCACTTAATGAGCAGCCCACGTGACCCTGCTCCAGAGTGCCCACAGTGCAAGGTGTTGATAACTGTCGGACACGTGTGTGTGAGTGCCAAGGTACGACCCAGCAGAGGCTATCACCTTTGGTAATAAAAGAATAAAAGAAATTTTGTCAGAATCTTTCTCATTTTCAGTGGTTCCCGTTTTTAACGTTTCTAAAGAATCTGATTTAATTAATAAAATATAATAACCATACAAAAACCTCAGAGATAATTATGAATTTTTAGATCAAATTCTTAAGATTTTATTGAAATTGTTATTAATTTTAATACACCTTTAATAAGTATGTATGGAATCGTGAGTAAATGTATTTATTGCGTGTTTGAGTTCTAGTATGGAAGTCTGTGCCCTTGTGCAGTTTTATAATTTATTTATTATACTTCATGACCTATTTGGTACCGGTTCCTGGCCTCTAGCCTAGACCTGGCATTTTATCTAATCCTTCGGGCCAGCCCTATGAGAGCTGAAAGTCAGCTCAGTGGGTCTGGTTAAACTATTTTTATAATAATAATAATCCTTCCGCCTGGAACGTCAAACATGAGCCTGGATACGTCAAACATTGAGTCGCTTTTCCCATTTCTTCATAGTGTTTACAAAAATATGATGAGATGAATAACTTGATTTGAAATGAATTAGACTCAAATATGCTTTACCGACAATTAGGGGAAATGAGTTTAACTTATACGAAATTTGCATATCCGTTTCAAAACGCTCACATATTTCAATTTAGCGGTTTAAAATACAGCGTGGTCTCCTCGGGTCAGAGTGTACCTGGTGATATCTTTTTTAGAAACATTTTGAAGAAGTTCTGAGAAAGGACATAAGTGATATAATGAAGGGTGGATGGATATATTGCTTCCAAACAATAATAAAGAAAGGAGGTAACAGAGTAAGAAAGTTATTTTTTCCATTCTATCACGTTATTACTGTCCTTAATAAACATGTTATTACACAGTCGACTTCAGAAGTTGTGTGTATATAACATAGATTACATATATATATATATATATATATATATATATATATATATATATATATATATATATACATATATATATATATATATATATATATATATATATATCTATACATATATCATATATATATATAGGATATATATATCTATATATATAATATATATATACGTATGTATATATAATATATATATATATATATATATATATATATATATATATATATATATATATATATATATATAATGTGTGTGTGTGTGTGTGTGAGTGTGTGTGTGTATGTATATATATTCATATATATATGAATAATTAAATCATTTTAATAAAAAATCTTTGCAATATTGAATAACAAAATTGTTCATTCGTCTTTTTCCATTTCCATGAACAGTTCCTGTGCGCGTTTTCGTTTTATGTGAAGAGGAAAAAAAAAAAAATGTAAAAAACTAGTCATATACAAAGTTTCTCTCAAGAACTGGCATTCACATTCACTTCATAAAAACTTTTTGTGTTTTCCTGCATCAAAAGCTACAAAAGATATAATATTTATAGATATATATATATAATATATATATATATATATATAATATATATATATATATATATATATTATATTACAAATGAAGTATATTTTTTCAATGATTATTATTAGCAAAATTGGTGGATGTCTTTGATAAATCAGTTGCTATTCATATTTTGCGTATTAGAAAATACATCTCTCTCTCTCTCTCTCTCTCTCTCTCTCTCTCTCTCTCTCTCTCGTGAGGAACGTGTTTACATGTACAATACTTGGAGATAGGACTTCATAGGGTTCCGGATGAAATCCTTCTCCAAGATCTAAATAATAAATAAATGATGAAAAAAATTAAAATATAATCTAATTTTAAATTTTCATAGTTTTTTTTCGTCTAACTCCACTAAACGGGGTTGGAATTTTATAGAGACAGACCAACCTTAATTGCCTTTCGGATGCGGCGAGTGGTAGTTTGTAACACCAGATAACTCAAAATCAATCAATCGGAGTGCAGAGTCAATTTATCTGCTCTCTAGAATAAAGCGATAACGAATTGTCTCCGTTGTCCAATTTTCGGAAAAGATTTGTGGTTAAATTCTCTCTCTCTCTCTCTCTCTCTCTCTCTCTCTCTATCTCTCTCTCTCTCTCTCTCTCTCTCTCTCTCGTTATTGAATAATAAAAAAATGATGTAGATGAATCGGATTTTTTAATTTTTTAAGACAGCACATTGAGTTTTCATTATTCGCAAAGAGTATATATTATGAATAAGAAGTCTTCACCATCCATATTTGTATATTTGCGCAAAAAGCGTCATATCTTAAAAACGATACACGTTTCATACCTCTGCCCTACCACACAGGATCCCTGTCTTACAGATGAAGAACGTTTCATATTCTTATCTTTCCGCATAAGTCGTCCTGTTTTCAAAATCACAAACGTTTCGTAAATTTTGGTCTTTTCCACAAGAAGCTATGCGATAAAAAATTAAAAAAAAAAATTATGTATATTTTTCATATTTGTGTGTTCCCGTGCAAGATGGTACTTTTTTAAGATTTAAACACTTTACAACATTATGTGATTTTTGAAGAGGCATCCTGACATATAGATTTAAAATTGATTATGATTGTCCCTCAATTAAATCATAGTTGTCTCAATTGTCCTTCATTATTTATATGCATACGAAAAATTAAATTATGATTGTCTCAATTAAATCATAATTGTGTCTCAATTCTTTTGTTATTTATAAGCATACGCAATTAACTTTTATATTTTCATGTATAAGAACTAACTGCATGATAAAGTTAATGTATAGAATTTAACATCTAACTGTTTTTCAGGAATATATTCAAAGACGAAAAATCATGTATACTGAAAGTCAGATGCAGAACAACACTGGTCTTGACCAAAAGAATAAAGATAAATATAAAAAAATGGAGGAAAAAACGGGATAAGGGAGAAAAACGAATCATGAAAGGCAAACGAAAGAAGAAAAAGAAATGGACACCAAAAAGCCAGATGTTTGCTCTCTCTCTCTCTCTCTCTCCCTCTCTCTCTCTCTCTCTCTCTCTCTCTCTCTCTCTCTCTCTCTCTCTCTCTCTCTCTCTCCAATCTTTTATTCATAAATAAACAAAAAAACTATCCGACTCTTTTTCTCTATTGAGGTCTTCGTATGCTCTCTCTCTCTCTCTCTCTCTCTCTCTCTCTCTTTCTCTCTCTCTCTATGTATATATATTATATATATAATATAATATATATTTATATATATATATATATTATATATATATATATATATAATATATATATATATTTCCAAAATGTTTTGACGTGTATACAATAACAAAAGCAACCTTATTTACTCATTTATTCATTCGTCTATTTATAAACAATATATCGAGTTTCTTGAAAAACAAAGATTAAATGTGTATTTGTATATATTTATACCTGTAGGAGATTTTAAATACACGACTTAAATCTCTAATAATTAATATAAAATCTCAAGAAAATAAAAAAAAAAAAAAAAAACAAATCTTCAAAATCACGTCTAACCCTACTGACCGTTCGACAATTAAAGAAATAAATATCCGCTAAAAAAAAAAAGAAAAAACTCACCTGGAAGTTTTTTCTTTTACAAAAACAAATCCCCCAAAAGCTAATGATCTTAGGTGTTTGTGTAGCCCAGGTACAATAGCGAGATGCAAATGACATTAAGACAGATTAGCCTCACCGATGGATGCTGTAATCATCTCCGACATTTGAATGGAATATCTCAATAATAATAATGCTTATGGAATTTGTAGTCTATATATAAAACCATTCAGACAATGATATCAAATAGCTCTAATGGACCAAACACAATAGAAGGATTTTTAGAGAGCAGAGTGACTGGATTAGCTTTGACTGTATGTATATAAATATTAGTATCTTTATATAATCATGTTGCAATTTATGTAATCCTTATAAAAACCTTTAATATGGTCTACCTCTATTAAATTTAGTTCTAGGGCTTCTTCTAAATTTTATTTGGTTTCAATCTAAACCTTTCAAACTCAGATTTCGCAGGCAATTACAGAATAGGTATTACCTTCTGCGATTTCTATTCAATCTAAACGACGCCCTTATGATATACAGACTGGCACAGCTCTCCATGGAAATAAATCCTAAATCCTGAGTCCTTAATCCTGAAAGCAGCACTGACCAGTAGTGAAATGCAAATCTGCTTTATTTTTTTCAGTGTAAAATAAGTATAAGGGATAAACAGAAATAAGCAAATTTTTTTATCAAGTATTTAAAGCTAAACCAACAAGTTAAACAGAACCATAATATATTAATCAAATACCCAACTGCATTTGTATGCAAAAAGAGCCATTAACAAATAAACCCTAACACAAATCCAGTATCTTTTATATTAGAAAACTTCTGTTCCAAATGTTTTGAAAGGGAAAAAGGTGAAGAGAGAGACTTCCCCCACCGTGCGAATAATATTCCTGGAAGGGTTCCAGTACAAAACTCTGGAAAACAATAAACAAATATAAAGAGTTTAAAGCAGCCCTGACCAGTTCCAATAATAAATGATTTATTCGATTTGCCTGCTCTGGAAATATGCCCACGATTGACTGCATTTTCATTCTCTCTCTCTCTGTCTCTCACTGTCTCTCTCTGTCTCTCTCTCTCTTATATATATATATATATATATATATATATATATATATATATATATATATATATATATATATATACGTATATCAATAGCAGGATCCACAGTAATATCCTTGTTCATTCCAGATGAAATATATTTGTGGAGATATTTACAATCTTTGTAAAATATTTCCACAAATATATTCATTCTGGATAAACAAGAATATCACTGTAGATCCTTCTGTTGATTTCTTAGAAGCACGAGACGGTGTTTATATATATATATATATATATATATATATATATATATATATATATATATATATATATATATATATATATATATATATATATATCAATTGTAATAGCAATTCAGTTTCCTCATTTCCCTTAAGGTGAGCAGTGAAGTAATTATTGCAGTACCCAGTAACTGCAAATACTGCTGTTCATATACATAAAATTGCAAATATCGAAACGAAGGGCTTAAAACAATTTCAGAGATCTTAAATTTGATTTCAAATGAATCGGGAAGATTTTACTGACATAGTAAATGTGTGTATAATTATGCATACTTGCACCTTTATGAAAATCTGGTTAAACCGGGACACTACCTCATGAAGGGCGAATCCGAGAGAAGTCCCTAAGGGTTGACCTGAGAATGACATCTGAATGACATCTCCATGTGCCATGAAGAGAATTCGAAAAAGAAACGGAAGCATCATGAAAGAAGCATTGACCAATGACTTTCCAGCAGACGATCGTTTTAATGAATTGACCAATCAGCTTCCAGCAGACGATCGTTTTAATTGGAATTGACCAATCAGCTTCCAGCAGACGATCGTGTAAATTTAAATCCACCAATGAGCTTCCAGTAGATGATCATGTATTTGAATTGACCAATGAGCTTCCAGCAGACGATCGTGTTTATTTGAATTGACCAATGAGCTTCCAGCAGACGATCGTGTTTATTTGAATGACCAATGAGCTTCCAGCGACGATTGTATTAATTGAGCAATCAGCTTCCAGCAGACGATCGTGTTTATTTGAATTGACCAATGTGCTTCCAGCAGACGATCGTGTTCATCTGATTAACCAATGAGCTTCCAGAAGACGATCGTGTTCATATGAACTGACCAATGAGCTTCTAGTAGACGATCGTGTTCATTTGAATTGACCAATGAGCTTCTAGTAGACGATCGTGTTCATTTGAATTGACCAATGAGCTTCCAGCAGCTGATTGTTTTCATTTGAATTGACCAATGAGCTTCCAGCAGACGATCGTGTTCATCTGATTAACCAATGAGCTTCCAGAAGACGATCGTGTTCATTTGAAACTGACCAATGAGCTTCCAGCAGACGATCGTGTCATTGAACTGACCAATGAGCTTCCAGCAGACGATCGTGTTCATTTGAATTAACCAGTGAGCTTCCAGCAGCTGATCGTTTTCATTTGAACTGACCAATGGGCTTCCAGCAGCCGATACTTTTCATTTGGATTGAACAATGAGCTTCATTTGAAAGCTTGCACGAGCCACTGGTTTCTGATGGTTTTCTTTATTCAAAGGAGAAAGTATTCTTAAAATGTCGGATGGTATTAATGCCCTTGGACTTTGAAAGTTTATTTTTTGAGAGACATTTATTCAAAGATGTTCAGTGATAAAAAAAAAATAATAATGACAATGAAAAAATGCATTAATGAAAATTCACTTGGCAAGCGTGTCTAACAGCATGTATTATGGTCTATACCTAAAGTAAAACATTTTCGTAATATTCCTAAAATAAACATATTGTCTTTATTCAGTGGAATGTGTGCGCGCGTGTGTTTGCAAGAGAGAGAGAGAGAGAGAGAGAGAGAGAGAGAGAGAGAGAGAGAGAATTTAATTTTCCAATATCTCTTAGTCGCCTTAGTGTCACAAAGAGACGCTACTGCCAACTTCGAATGATAAGTCTTCCCAATCTCTGTGTTGACCCTTCTCTTTATTCATATTATTCCTTGATCAGTAATAAGGGAATATATTCCCGTCCTTATCATTTAAGAAATGTGTTACTTTCGATTGATGTAGTTGATGTCATGTTTGTTTCATTTTTATCTTTGTGAAGATTTGCGTGTCAGATATTTTATATGAACACTCTCTCTCTCTCTCTCTCTCTCTCTCTCTTTCTCTCTCTAAAAAATCTTCACACTTAATCTTTACGATCATTCCTCTACATGATGTCAAACCGAAACGTTTAAATGCACAGTCATTCCCTGTTATTATCTTTAAACCTTACCGAAAATAAAGCCCTGCCATTTCCCACACTCCCTCCCCCAACCCCGCCCCTCCTTTGCTCTCTTGATCTTTGGATGTTTGAACAATTTTTCCCCTCGAAAATCCTGCAGCCGTATCACTTCCCACAATAGAAAAAAAGACGCGACGGGAGAAATGAATCTTTGCTTATCGGCGCATGCGCGGATTAGCTGACGAAGGCGGGAGAGGAAGCTATGAAAATAGGGGGACTCTAATCCACTGTCACATTCGCCATGAATGCGCGCGAGAAAGAAACCCGCGCTTACCACCCCCCCCCTCCCCTCTCTCTCTCTCTCTCTCTCTCCTCTCTCTCTCTCTCTCTCTAATATTCTGCTGGTTCTAAAGCTTATCTCGCTGGATTTCGAGGGGGTGAAATTGGGAGATGAGTGCGGAATGAATGGATGCTGCAGACGAGAACGACTCTGTATTTCTATTGTTATTTGTT
>NC_061105.1:42578798-42598798 GCF_015104395.2 Macrobrachium nipponense | reverse complement strand
GGCCTTTGGCCTAAATGATATATCCCATTTTCAAGTCCACTAAAATTTCTTAACTTTCCGTTAAACTAATAATCACAAAATTAAAAAAACATAAAGAATCTAAATGAGCCTTACATAGGGCCTGAAGTACCTGGCATAAATATAACTGAAATTCCAGTGAGGAAACTCAAAAGAGCAAAGGTGACAGCGACAAAATCTCTTCAGAAACAAAACTGACTCGCTCCATCAAATGAAGTGGATCACGTCAAAGGGTTGACAACAAATGAAGAAGTGAGAGAAAACGGCCCAAGTTTCCTGCAGCAGCTAACTGTCAGTATTGCTTCTCAAAAAGCCCACTGTTTGTCCTCTAGTCTGGCATCAGACACTCTCGCATTTAGCGACGCTTGTCTTCGTGAGGGCAAAAAATTGGTGATGAATGATGACTTCAAGATGTCACATTCGTTAATGAAATTAGTTCGGTGACTGTTCCTTCCTTTTTTTTTTCTTCTTTTTTTTGTCTTAGAGCCAGTAAATTAAATTTAATAGAAAAATGATTTTCGTTCGGTTAGTCATCTACAAACACACTCTTTCTCTCCTTCTTTCTCTATGCAGTACAAATGTTTTATGTTTGCCTCTGCACGCGCGCGTACACCCGCCCAAATAAAACGCGTACAAAAATATCATTAGACGTTATTGAAGCTAGAGATACCGATATTTTTCAGCGAACAAAGAAGACACTGAACATTTTCAATTCGGATTCCAAACCATACTTGTTTACCAGTGACTCAGTTCCATTCAAAAGGAAAAAGTCAAAAGGCACTGAGGCTAGGTTAGTGGTCTGCTGGTGTCTTACAAGTGTCCCTTAGGTCATTCTAGTACTATGTGCAACGTAATAGTTCCTAAAGCAGGTCCTTTTGCCAAAGTAACAAATATGAAAAAATATATACTTTACATACTTTCTCACAGAACCAAAGGTTCGTTTTTACGTCATTCTCAGTATGCAAGTCTTAAGTGGTACAGCCACGACTGTCTCTGACCGGGTATTGCAATCTCTCATTTAGGTTTAAACTGGTTCATCGAAAATAGCCAGACAAACCTGGACCAGGTGAATTTAGAACTCGAGGCTACTTCTAAAAGTAGCCCTCGAGTTATTGACTCATATAACTTTCCCTCTTTTAAGTGGCGGAAGGTCTATCATGTCCATAATGGATATGGTTATCGTCAAGTCGTTTCACCTCATTTTTTTTTCACGGATCTGAGACGCAGAGAGTATAGAAATTACACTCCCGTCGGCCTTCACTTTTAGAGACTCTAAAATTAATGATCGAGAAGGACCCCCCAAGGGTCGTCTGTTTCTGGATCTCATTCGGTCCAAGACCTGAGATAATCCACGACTTCGTTAACATGTCATTATGAGACAATTATAATATATATATATATATATATATATATATATATATATATATATATATATCACATATATATATGTATATATATATATATATATAGATATATATATATATATATATATATATATATATTCATCGAGCTACAAATGTCCTTTAATATCCAATTCGCTCTACCTTCGGAATGAATATATTTTCATATATGTTAACTGAAGGGGAATTTTTTAGCTGATAATAATTTCGTCCTCTCTTGGTTCTTCGAACCAGCGCCCGGAGAGGTGAGGAGTAATCAGGACTCCAGTGTCCATTATCGACTAGGGCCAACAAGTGATAAAAATTCACTATATATATATATATATATATATATATATATATATATATATATATATATATATATATATAATATATATATATATGTACATATATATATATATATATATATATCATACATATATATATAATATATATATATATATACTATATATATATATATATATATATATATATATGTGTGTGTGTGTGTGTCTCTTCCCGTTCTTCCAGGAATACTGGGACAACCAAACAGGAATTACGAATAAGAAAAAAATAAAGAAAAGAAATAAGTGAAAACTCGAGAAAAGGGCGAATACTCAACCACACGAAAAATGAGGATGTTTTAGCAATCACTTGAGCGAAGGCGATTCAATACCTCAGCGTCGCATTGAAAACCCCTGAAGAACACTGAAATTGAAAACGTTTCCAACGCAATATATCGCCTTTACTCTTCAGAGCAATAGCGATATCAACGTTTATATCAGTGTCTCGGTGGGATTAATACAGAATGTCGAAATGTCCAGATTATACTAGTATACAAAATGTGGAAACTAAACATCTGTATTTATGGCATGACACAGCTTCATTTGGGCTAGTGTTCAAAATCAATACATGGAGGTTAATCTAGAAGTAAAATCCTATTTAGTAATCGGATGTAAATAGCTATTTAATTTGGATTTATATGAAAATTCATTTTTTATCGGATTGTGTGCATGTGTTTGTTGGAGTGTAGTTAGAGAGAGAGAGAGAGAGAGAGAGAGAGAGAGATGGTTGGAGTTGGTTAGTTAGAGAGAGAGAGAGAGAGAGAGAGAGAGAGAGAGATACGTCTGGCTTTAAGAAATGATCAACAATCTGCTTTCTGCTAAAAAATTATATGGAATTTTCATTCATCTTGCACTTAGAAATAAACATAAAGCTATCAATAAATAAATTCCCTTTTTCTCTCTCTCTCTCAGGACTGAGTTCTGTCTCTTCGATATATTAATAAAAAAAAAGTAAAAAAAATTAGAGCTTCAGTTTAATCGAAACGTTCTCCCAAGAGTTGATGAATAAAATAATCACATATATGAGGAGAATATTCAGGGTAAATATATTTTTTTTCCTACAAGTGTTTAAGAAAATAAATGAAAAATATAAACAGGAAAAATTTCGTAGTTTTAGACGTCCCTCCCACCAGGAGGGCCATCCCGGATGAGTTCAGCGGCATTCAGCTCAACTGTGAGAGGTCCGTGAATCACCCACAAGCTCACTGCACACCAGCCCCGCCCCCCAGTCCCCCCGCCCTTCTCCCTAATTGTAAATGGGGGCAGTAACTTCAGAAGTCAACATAAAATTAAGTATCACACGAAACCTCATTTTGAAACATCAGAAAAATCCTCTGGTGTCAAAATCCCTTGTTCCATTATTGAATATGACCCCCACCGTAACCCCCAAAATGAGGGTCACAGAAATTAACCTGTAACATTTTAATTCTTAGTGAAGGAAACGGTTAAGTCTTTCACGTGAGGCTCTCTTGAAGAAAGATCTTAGAAGAAAAGAACTTTTGCGAAGTTTTTCTGGTCGTTACCGTAATTTAATGGACAATGGATGTTGAAAAGATCGTCCATTTGAAAGAATGAGGTTTCACGGGAGATGAAGGGTACTTCGGGATAAAAATGGGGTGGGGGTATTTAGAGGCCTAATGTGTATCTGGAGCGCATTGATTCAACCAATCGTTAACCCGCCCATTGAAAGGACATACATGAATTATACTCATTATGATTTATTTAAGAGATATTGAAAGTGGATATCAGTGGAAGTTAAAGGAATAGTTATTTCAGGATAAAAGGGCATAATAAATAATGTCGCCGAAGATGGACAGTCTTGCTGATGTGAAGATATCATTTCGTCTTAATTGCTTGTCCAGTTATCTCGCAAATTTCCTCTTCATCCTGAGTGACACTGATTTATAAAGACTTCTTGTGTGCCTGTTCACGTTTTATGTATATCTGGTAAGTAGGCCCTGTGCATCTGTGGCTTTTACCAGTGTTGGTTCAGGGGGGGTTTTCTTCTATTGACAAATGAATATTTTATGATTCGGTGAAATCGAATGTAATAAAGGGTGTCCATAAAGTCCCAGTACTATACAAGTATTTATTGCTCACAAATGGTACTGGGACTTCATGGAAACCGTGTACAAATATAAAAGCATGCACAAATACACCTACACAGACACACACACATATATATATATGTGTGTGTGTGTGTGTGTGTGTGTGTGTGTGTGTGTGTGTATCAACAGTTAGCCTAGGTTGTTGAGAACCCAAACAAAGGTCTTTGTTGCTTTGACGCCTGGCACGCGCAGAATGATGATAATTATTAGCATTTGTACCTAAAACTGTACAGAGAGAAATATGAAATCTTACCGAACAATAATTCGTACATTCCTTAATAAACAATTATGGCTATCCCGTGAATGCCTTAACAATTCCATAATAGATTAACTGTGACAGATATCTTTGACATGTAACTATCAGTATCTAATTTAAACAGTGGAGGCTTCGCGTAGCGTCGTAGCTGAGGAAATTATCGTCAGACAATTATGGAATTCAGCGTCGATACCAGGGACACTGAACACCTGCTTCTTCAGAGACAACGGCTGACGACGGTCCCACGCATCCACTGGGATGCCATAATGAAATTTCTTATCTTTATTTGCATGAAAAGACGACAAGGAGAATTGGACCTAGATAAGCCTTGATCTCGAATTCCTATTGCTGGAAAATCTGATTTCGATGCTACCATATTCAGTAGGAACAGAAAACTTACAAAGTAAGTATTGTTCTCAAATTATAAAGAGAAGACTTTAATTGTTGCCCAAATAATTTACAGATTTTAGTTTCAGAAATGTTTCCGCAGTGAATTACAACAAATGCACTAATATCATTTTAAGTCAATGAATGTTGCCGATTCTCTCTCTCTCCGCTCTCTCTCTCTCTCTCTCTCTCTCTCTCTCTGAACATGAGAGGACAGAACATAAGATGAAAGGACAGATATAACTCACAGCCGATGGGGAAATGAAACACCTGCCCTCAGAATCTAGTTATACAAACTATCCTGAACTAAAGCTCACGAACTGACTCGTCCGAATATCAAGGTTTCAAAAGGTCATAAGGTATTTTATTTCCTACAAGAAAAGTCAGCAGAATAATTTACCTTAGAATTAATTCCCACCGCTGACTGGAATCCAATTCTTTTCGCAAAAAATATTGCTGGCGTTTGGCATCTTTTTGGAAAGGAAAATGTTTTGCATGAATTTAGAGGATTGGCTGTTTTTTGATGCTGGAATTCTGGATAAGAATGTCATGGATATGCTTAAAAGTTTCGTCAACTGAAGAACAAACATTTCTGGAATTCTATTATGAAGGACGAGAGAGAGAGAGAGAGACGTAACCTAATTTATGCGTCTTAATGTCTTAATGTTTAAAAGCATTTATCTGGCGTTACAAGTGCCACGGTCATTTAATGTCATAAGTGTCAGGCAGGGTCACGGGTGCCGAAAGCTGGACCAGAATTCAGCCAGCTGGAATTGTAGAGGTCGGTGGTTCGCGTCTGTCGATCGCCAATACTATTATCGCTTAATAAATTCCCCCTCGGTTAAAACATATATGAAAATATATTAATTCCGAGGTAGAGCGAATTAGATATTAAATTACATTTGTAGTTTTATATATATATATATATATATATATATATATATATATATATATATAGAGATATATATATATATATATATAGATATATATAGAGATATATATATATATATATATATATATAGTATATATATATATATATATATATATATATATACATATAGTATATATATATATATATATATATATATATATATATATATATATATATATATTATATCTATATATATATATATATAATATATATATATATATATATATATATATATATATATATATATATACATATATATATATAGTGCAAGTGTATGAGTGTATTTATGAAGTATTAACATAAAAGAACATAAAATTACGTCCATTAACGGACATGCACTGAATTTTTATTGAAAACGAAAGCGATAAATGTGTAATTATCATTGTCTATCCAATTGAAAAGTGACATAAGGCATTTGGGACACCTTGATTAAATACAAAGGCACCACGATAATGGAATCTGAATACAGATGAGACATATGGTGGTCCTTCAGCCAGACACAGAACTTCCGGCCAAAATATTCCTTTGAATTTGAAGAGAGAGAGAGAGAGAGAATAACTCTGAAATGGCTCTACTCCAGTGGGGTGTATATTACCTCGTCGAGTCCTTCCCGTTTTGAAGAAACAGTTAGAATTCTGCATTTAAAAGAACAAATGATTCCTTAAGACTGCATCGTCCATGTATCTTAAAATCTAATAATACCCATTATATCTGTTACAAATCATTCGCTGAAAAGTCTATGACTGATGCTTTTACCTTAAACTATAGCACATCTATTGAATTGACAAAATCCAAAATAAATGAAAAATTATTACATACTTTAGAAACCACTTAATTGCTATTCACTTATCATTCAGACGATCGCGAGCAGAAAAAAAAGCCTCTAAACTAAACTCCATTTCGTATGGCCCACCATACCCAGAATGTGAATGGATACAACACCATTAAATTCTCTTTAGGAAGCCTTGGCACCACCACCTATTCCCCGAGGAGCCAAACATGACCCTGATACCGAGTAGGACAGCTCAGTCCCAGCCACTTCCATGTTCCGTGCAATCTACGTGGTTACGACGTCATTAAAAAGGAAGAAAGAGAAAACGCAAAAAGTAGGGAACAAATTGAGAATGAAGCAGAAATTTTGCTTACTGTTTATCTCTACCTTTGGTATTTCTGATAAGTGCACGGCTGGGATTTTCCTTACGAGGGGGATGAATTAAATGTAGTAAAAAGTCATAAATATCACAAGAAAATATACCCACATATACATATAAGCACAAGCATATATATATATATATATATATATATATATATATATATATATATATATATATATATATATATATATATACTCATCCAGATCAAGGGCAGGAATTCAGAAGCAGAAGACACAGTATCCATTTATTCCAAGCTTTCGTGATTCATAATCATATCATCAGGGATATCTACAACAATAACAATAAAAACAATATTCAATTATAAAATTAAAGAGCTATATACAAAACTTAACTTTTAAAAGCGGACGAAGGAAACTGATAAACAAAACGAAATAAAAAGTAAAAGTTAAACTTTTAAGAGCTAGAAAACATACGTGGGAACAAAGACGCACGTTAGAAACAAAATAGTAAAATTCAAAAACACATACTTAAATAACAGACCACACTTAAAAAAAAACAAAAAAAAAAATGCTAACTAATAAATGGAATAAAATACTGGAGGTTTAACCTACCATTACAGAGGATAAAGACGCACTAAGAACAAAACATACAAAACAAAATTTTTTTGAGAGAGGCAAAGAGTTTAAGAAAGATACAAGGGAAAACAGCGGTTTGTTTGGCCATTCAGAGAAGGAAACTCGTTGTTTAATATTTTAATGTTTCGAGGATAAGTAGTTCTTGTTGGGGTTTGTTGTATAACCAATGATCTTTAAAAATCTTCATAGATGATTTCAGTTTTGGCATTTAATTGTATGGGCCACGTATTTTAGAGGAGTCTGGATTTGTCAATCGACATCCGGTTTCTATAAAAACTTATTCCTCTATGGAATAAGTTATAGAGGGCATGGCCTATAGGTTTTTCTCCTCTCGGACCTACGTTCCGCCAACCATCTTCATGTGCTCCCTTCGGAGGAGGTGAATACTCGATGAGTGCCCCTTAGCCTATCGCCCCCTTATTCTATGACTAGATATGTTGATGACACTTTTATTTATTCTTGTTTTAAACAAGGACCACGATGCTGAACAGCTTCTTAGAATTTTGTAATTTCCTATCCACACAACATCACTTTCACAATAGAAAAGAACACGAATCCCAAGCTAGCATATTATTTTTAGAATACTCGTAACCAAAGGTAATGACCAAGTTTAAAACAAACCATCTAGATTCAGAAAGAAAACTTTTACTCGGTCTGGGGTCCTAATTTTTGATTTAGATTTTGTTTTATCAATTTTAAAACTGAAACCTCTATCTACAATCTTTTATACATCGTGCATTATTTCTTTAACATAGGGACTGGAACCTCTTTCATACCAAGAAAATTGTCTCTTCAACAAAACAAACTTTACCAATAATTTGTTTACCCTACCCATGTTTTTCACACGATTCTCAAAAAACTTGCGAAATAGAAAATTTCTCCAATAGGCCAAACGTGTTTTGTACGTTCCTAAACTCCCATTCTATGCAATCATTTCCCTTTTCTTATTATGAAGATTAAATTTCGAAGTGGGATTTCTTTGAAACAAAACCGTCCAAACCAAAAAATACATTGGGGCCATCAATATAAAAGTTAATACCCAAGAACCCTAAAAATATTGGCTCCTCTTTTCAGATTTCAAGGATCGGCTACCGCCTTTGATGTCCGTCTGGTGTTGGTCTACGAGGGTACAAACTGTCCTAAATGTAATTTGGGACAAAATACTAATTGGATCCACCAAGGCGATTCTCAAGGGTGGGTGAAGGGCCCGATTCCGCCATAGAGGTAATAAGTTATAGAACCGGATGTCGATTGACAAATCTCCAGAATCCTCCCTGAAGATACGTGGGCCATACAATTAAATGCCAAAACTGAAATCTCATCTATGAAGATTTTAAGATCATTGGTTTTATACAAACAATCCCACAAAGAAACTACGTTATCCATCGAAACATTAAATATTAAACAAACGAGTTTCCTTCTCTGGAACTGCCAAACAACCGATGTTCCCTTGTAATCTTTTCTTAACTCCCTTTGCCTCTCTCAAACAAAATTTTTGTATGTTTTTGTTTCTTTAGTGCGGTATTTTTATCCATCTGTAATGGTAGGTTAACCTCCAGTTATTTTATTCATTTATTATTAAGCAAAGTTTTCTTTTTTTTAAGTGATGGTCTGTATTTAAGTATGTCTGTTTTGAATTTTACTATTTTTTGTTTTTTTCTAAGTGCGTCTTTGTTCACCGTAATGTTTTTCTGGCTCTTAAACAATTTTACTTTTTAGTTTCGTTTTTATCAGTTTCCTTCCCGTTTCCGTCCTTTAAAATTAAACGTAGTTTTGCTATATTAGCTCTTTTAATCTTTTATATTGGATAGATTGTATTTTTATTTGTTGTGAGAATCCTGAATGGATTGTGATTTATGAATCACGAAAGCTTGAATAAAATGGATACTTTGTCTCTTTGCTTCCTGACAATTCCTGCCCCTTTGATCTGGATGAAAATGAATGGATTGTGCGCTGAGTTCGCCCTTACACCCCTGATTATATATAGATTATAGATATATATATATTATATATATTATATATAATATATATATCGTAATATATATATATATATATATATATTATAATAGATTGTGTTGTGTATATATATATACCTACCATTATAAAATATATATATTATATAGTATATATTTATATATCAAATATATACTAAACTATATATATATTTCATAAGAATATATATATCTATATATCTAATATATAATATATATATTATAGTATCAAGTAGGTATAGGCCCTTAGGTTTTAAAACATAGATTTAATGGGCCTTTTATTACTTGATTACGTTTATTTCCGTTTTATCAAGAAGAATTTATATATATATATATACATATTATATATATATATATATACTATAATTATATAATTTAACATTTAAAAAACATTCACACAAACCACACACACACACACACCCCACCCACCACACAATAGTATATATATTTATATATATATATATATATATATAGAATATATATTATACACACACAGATATATTATATATAGTATATATAAGAATATATAATACGTATATATATATAGACAGATAAATATATAATATATATATATATAGTATATCTATATATATATAAGTTAGGTATAGGCCTTAGAATTTAAAACAAAAAGCCGATTTTAATGGGGATCCTTTCCTTTTATAGACTTGATACGTATTCCGTTTTATCAGAAGAATTTATATATACTATATATATATATATTATATATAATATATATATAATAATTATATAAGATAATGTATAATAGATATATATATATATTATATATAATAATATATATATATATATTTAATTATTTAACATTCATACACACACCCACACCAACAAACCAAACACACACACCAAACCAATATATATATATATACTATATATAGATATATATATATTATATATATATATATATATAATTATTTATATATATATAGTAATATTATATATATATATAATATAATAATATATAGTATATATAATATATATATAATATATATAAATATATATATATATATATATATACATTATCCTCTTGCAGTTATCGAGATGAAACCAAAACCAAAAAATCTTTTGGAACGTGATTTTCAGATACAGCTACTCTCTCTCTTCTCTCTCTCTCGCTCTCTCTCATCTCTCTCCTTTCTTCCGCGGATGCCAAATGCAATTGAATTTAGAAACAAACCGTTTTTGCTCAGGTAACACTGGCGAGAAATTGAATGAAGTACATCTACCCTCATTTTGCATTCTCATCACTTTGCTCAGAATAAACTGCATGTGGTTTGGTGTTGACAGATGCCCCCGGTTCCCTTTTCAAGTGGGGGTTCTTTCGTGATTGGATTAATCCTTAATAATAAACAGTGTTTTTTAATATTTTGTTTTGAAAATCCAGATAAGATTGGTTCTTCGTGTTTTATCAAATTATATATCATGATATGATATATCATATATTAAGATATATATATATAGGATATTATATAGATATTATATTTAGAACACGAGGAACAAATCTTAGCTGGATTTTCAAAACATTAAAAACACTGGTTTTAGGGATTAAGGATTATCCAATCACCCGAAAGAACCCCCTTGAAAAAAAATGGGAACCGGGGGACATCTGTTCACACACCAAATGGCAGTCTATTCTTTGAGCAAAGTGTATGAGAATGGAAATGTAGGGTAGATGTACTTCATTCAATTTCTCGCAGTGTTACCTGAGGCAAACGTTGTTTTTTTTAAATATTCAATTGCATTTGGCAAATCCAACAGAGAGGAGAGAGAGAGGACGACGAGAGAGAGAGAGGGAGAGAGAGAGAGAGAGAGCAGAGGCGGTGGATCTGAATCACGTTCCAAAAGATGCTTTGGTTTCATCTCGATAAACTGAAAGATGGAGAATGAACATAAGAGCATTGATGAAGCACGAGACATTTAGTAACGAAAATCGAAAAGGGCCACGAGAAGATCAAAACTAGCTCCTAGATAATAAACTAAAGAATGAGGCGAGGTTGAAGGTAACCAAAATAACTAGGAAGAATATTAAATTAGCTCCTTTATTTTGCCTATGAAGGAAGACGTGACAAAAATGGCTCACTTTGACCCCATTCTCCTTAGTCATTATAGAACCGTACAGTTCTTACTAAAACGGACAAGCAAAAAAATGTCGTTAAAAACATTCAGACAAAAAACTGTTCCAGAGGGCGCTCGAAAGCCTGAGACTGTTTGCACATCGACAGAATGTTGGATGATCACATCGGGCGAAATGAGTAGCACCGAACTAACTATAGATCTAACGGTACCGTTGAAACAGAACCTGAACGAAAATCATCCTAAACATAGTGGTAGATCCTGTTCCATTTTTGGAAATAAGAAAAACGAAAAAATTTCTAACCCCAGTTTCGTCCTCCACGAAAGAGATCTCGAGAAGCTGCCCGGCATCCAGGCATGAGATATAAATGGATGATCTAAATTAATTTCTTGTGAGCAGAGGAAATATTACTAAACTTCGCTCTCTTTCTACTTCTCGAAATCAAAGAGTTATTGCAAGGAGATGCAAGGACAAGAAAATGGTTAAAATTTCTGGAGTGGGAGGGGGATAAGAAACCAGTTGGACCGAATAAGGCTGTCTCCCTCCCCCTCGACCTCACGTGAAAAATAG
Organism: Macrobrachium nipponense; assembly: GCF_015104395.2. Classification (NCBI taxonomy): domain Eukaryota; kingdom Metazoa; phylum Arthropoda; class Malacostraca; order Decapoda; family Palaemonidae; genus Macrobrachium; species Macrobrachium nipponense. The sequence continues at coordinate 42,586,975 of NC_061105.1, read as the reverse complement.
GATTCTCGCTTTCCGGTCAACCGAGCAAAGTTACAAAATACAACATAAATCCGACCTCCCATTGCAAAATCGTGCTGCGCGATATTACTCTTGCTATCTCACCCCTTTCAGCTGGATATTGCAAAATGTCATAAAAATTTTGCAAGTTGCGTGAGAAATTCTTGCAAAAGTGGTCCAGACATTCTCGCGGGTTTATCGTATGGAGAGCAAGAAAGAATACTAAAACCTTAACAAACCTTTTGAAATTGTTGTGTTGTTGTTTCCGCTTTTGTTTGTGGGAGAGGGGGGGACCGGGGGGGGGGGGGGAGGCGGGTGGATTGATTTCCCGTTCGCTGTGGGAAATGAAATTTTATTCCGCATCATAAGGGATTTAAGATGCTGTAGAGGAAATGACCAGCAGCATACCTAAGCATTACAGCCATTTTCAAACATGTTTCAGGTAAAATATATACATGGACCTTTCCAAACATTCTCTTTTGGGCTACGTGGAAATAATTCAGTACAAATTATAACATTCTGATTTATTTACGCAAGGAAAAAGGCATTCCATACATTCCTGTTTTTTTGGAATATTCCCTTTCAGCTGAAGTGGGCAACAACAATTGAAACTTTTGCCAAATCATTTCCTGTTAAACGTTCAGTTGATAACTTTTGAGGATTCAAGGACCCTATTTAAGCTTCCCAAAACGAACCATGTAGGAATATGGGAAAACAGGAATTCCTTTTTCCGAGTAAAATCAGGGTCAAGTTGCCCATCCCATCCACCCCTTTTTTAATACTCATAAACCGAAGGTTCAAGTTAACTGGACCCCTGGAGCAGAGCAAACAGCTGTTTCGTTTGGAGAATATTTACAAAAGAAATCTTATTGCTTTTTCTTTATAGAAAAGTCGACAGGGAAAACGTAATGTCTACATGGCAATGTAGGACTAAAGAGTAAGTTAAGGGCAAGGTATAAACGGAGGGAAAGCAATGGGACCGATATTTAGAAATGGACTCTTCAAAACAACGGAGTGGACGCGAAAATGAATGAAGTGAAATCCAAACCTTGGAAGGAAGGAAAGAAATGCAACAAACTCCCTAACGTTGTCAATGAAAAGACTCTTACAAAAGGATTAATTCATTAACGGAAGCGATTGCGAAGCGAAGTCCTTAACGGAAAACGGGGTCACCTTTCTGGCGGACCTAGCACGGCTTTGCCCTACGCTATATTCAAATACTAATATCTTTCGAAAGTATTGGAGATTTAAAGAAAAATTCTTACGGCATATGAATTTCATCCCAAAATAAGTTAATTTTGTTTAAAATATCATCAAATTCCAAATTTAAATTATGTTTTACGTTAATTGCATTTTCAGGCGGCCCGGCATGGCACGGCACAGCCCGGCACAACCCACCGCACGACCTAGCACCCCTCAATTGCTATTCAAATACTAATATCGTCGAAAGTATTGAAAGATGAAAGAAAAATTTCGTTTTGGCAGATACAAAACCTTACTATTTTTAAATTTTCATACCCATTTACTAAGATTTATTTTTCAAAATGTCCATAAATTCACATTTAAATTGATGTTTTAGTTAGTTCTTGCAGTTTCTGGCGGCCGGCACAGCCCGCATGACCTTGGTTACCCAACCCTTACGCTATTCAAATACTAATATCTTCGAAAGTTATTGAAGATTGAAAGAAAAATTCAACAGCAGATAAAACCGTTACAAGCTTTAAATTTCATCCCCATGCTAAGATCTATTTTTAAAATATCATAAAATAACATCTAATTGATGGGTTTTATTATTGAATTATAATTTGTTTCAAAAAAATGAATTATTTCGGCACCAAATTAGATTAGTTTTTCTCAAATACCAGTTTTTAGTTTAAACTAAGCGTTCCTCACCTTCCCGTATAAAGAATTGATTTCGCATTGTATCGTTTCGTCAATAGATACTACTTCCTATAGATAGAAAAGGAATTAACAGTAAAATTGTAATCCTTTACAAGCTTTTGTATAAATAGCTTGAGGAGGAGAAAGGAGGAGGATGCGTACGCATTTAACAGGATAGTAAATATCTGGAGGGGGTTTCTAAGAGGCTTCGCGGTTAACATTCGTGATGTTAATTCATATAACTTTTTATTTAAATTCACTTCAAAAGAAGATACAGGTCTCCCTGTTATTTTTTAATGGCCAGCTTAGTAATTTAATACTTTAAATATTTCTTACAATTTGTCAAAAAAACCAATATTCTTTTCATTTGTTTTTTTCCACTGTAAAAGAAAGGCTTTTTATCCTCGGCTCAATTGAACACTGCACATTTTTAAATCGCTAAAACGTCGTTTAATTCAATCCCAAATATTGAAGGAAAATTCTCTTCCTCTCTCTCTCCTCTCTCTCTCTCCTCCTTTCTCTCCTCTATCTCTCTTTCTGTCCTAAAATAGAAGTTAAACCTACGTAAACAACCAAAGTTGTTTCACGAAGGATTTACCGAACGCCTCACGAAGTTATAAGAAAAAAAAAAAAAACAGAAAACGGCTAAAAAATCCATTTAACTTCGGCCTTCGAAGCGCTATTTGTCCCCCATGGCAACCCGAAGCGAGAGAGACGTTGCGGGACTGATAAAAAACAATCATTTGTCCATCCACTCAGTTCGGACGTTGACTGCACCATTCCCGATCGAACTGGAATCTCTTCTGTTTTGTTTGGTCTACTTTGCCATGTCTATCTGTTCAGTTTTATAACAGGTATTGGAATCTACTTAGGTGGTTCAGTGTTTCGTTGCCTATAGTAATAGATAGAGATAAGACAGTACAGATACATAGGTAGATAGAATAGGCGGATAAAATCTGCAACAAGCAAGAGAGAATGTCTGAAAAAAAAATGCCCTTGGTTAATTAATGTTCTGTAAAACTGTGAAATGGTCGCTTATTAACCAGCTGACATCAGCAAGTAAATAGATAAATAAATGATTAAAATACTATCAAAGTTAGTCCTTTCGAACTTAAACTGGGATACCTTTCAGAATCTTAAACAAAAATCCGAACCAAAAGGAATTATTGAAATTAGATATCTTGAATGATGCCATTGATACATTTGACATATATAATATTATATAATAATATATTACTATATATATATATATATAATATAATATATATATATATATCCACATATATATTTATATATGTGATGTTTTTGTGGTGTATTTTATATATACGTCCTAGATCATATAAGTTTGATTTGAAAAACTTACTGACCATAAGGAATCTTATCAGTGGCAAATGACACTTTTCGCAAAAGAAACTCTTACTGCATCATTGGAAAACAGCTTCATTAGCAAAGTTTCCTAATTCTAATCTATTTTCAATTCGAAGACAGTTTGTTTCAATATGCAATGCTTCTTCATTGTGAGAGAGAGAGCAGAGAGCAACAAAGACTCCCAGAGGAGGGCAAACAGGTCCTACAGCCGAGCCCTGACATACACATGTCCCATGACAATTAGGTCACGGGCACAAGGAGTATGTCCATTTGTCTCATTAAAGCGAGAACCTTTTTCCCTGAGGAAGCAAGTTTCGTTCTTGCCTTCCTTTGAAACGAGACAAACGTTTTGCTCATAAACGTCTGCGACTTGACCATTCACGAAATTTACATGTTCGTTTTTTCTAACGCTCAGGAGATGAAAGCTGATTGTAAAGTTAAACTCATACTGGACCTTAGTATGCCCCAAGTGATTTGGTAAACCTGGACAATTTTGGATTTTTATTTAATGTTTATTTATTTATTAGATTTATTGGATTTATTTATTTTATTTATTTATTTTATTTTTTATTTTAATTTATTTATTTATTTATTTTTTATACAAGGAGAAAAAGTCTTGACCGTAAATCGAGGTTTTCTTTCAAATTAAAAGTCAAAGTCCAAGCCAGGATAACGCTTGTTGCAAGGAGTAAACAGTTTCTTTTATGGGAATTGTATTCTTTTTCTGTAATTGCTTATAGGTTGGTCAATTTTCTTGCTTCTTATATTTTGAACTCAATATTTTTGTTGCAAGGTGGTAAGGTTTTCCTTTTATTTACATAATCGGACGACCGGAACTTCAGGAACAAAGTAGAAAAGTCAGTGTCACTAAAAAAAAAAAAAAATATATATTATATAAAATATATATAGATATATATATATATATAATAATATATATTATATTATATATAGTTATATATATATATAAAATAGTTTCTTCCAGTACGCCTGTTCGTCTGTCTCTTGGAAACATGAGCATCCCAAAACGCTTAGTTATCAAGAAGGAAATAAATACCTCTTCAAGTAATCATTTTAAACTTGGTAGGGGACAACAAACAAAAATAAGCTTAATACTCGTCAAGTACGCAACGAAGCGACCGACGAATTGGAGCGGTTACCGATCCGGTCCCCCCGCAAGAGGAATCATTTTGGGACTAAATAGTCCAGAGTTTTTTAAAACGATCACCAAGGCCACATTCGACTTTCAGCAATATAAGTGGGGTTGAATGATACACGCGCATATATATATATATAAGATATTATGTAAATATATATATATATTTATATAATATAATATATATTATGTATATATATATATATAAATATAATTTAATTAGATTATATATTATATATATAAATAATTGAATATACTATATGACTATATATATAGATAGATATAGTATTACCTTATGATATTGCATTTATAGGATCTATATATATTATATAGATATATACTATCGATTATACTATATTAATATATATATACTCCTATAATTGAACTATATATACTATATATATATCATATATAATTATATCACTATATATATATATATGAATCAAGATCTATATAATATATAATATATATAATATCTATATCATGCAATCGAATAATCAGATATATATAGATATTATATATATATATAAGATATATATTTATCATTATATATTATATCAGAATGAATATAATTATAGATATATATATCTATATAATATATATATATATAACATAATATATAATATATTTACTATATATATATGAAATCTATATATTATATCTATATATTCCATTATATTGAATTATATGAATATAATATATCTATCAATATATATGTCGGTGGTGTGTGTGTGTGTGTGTGTGTTGTGTGGTTTGTGTGAGTGTGTGGTGTGTGTGTAACCTTGGGCGTCTGTATGCGTTCGGTTGGGTGCCGAGAAGGAGGGGAAGAGAAATAATTATAGGATAAAAGCAATATAAAAAACACTTCTTCTTGTCTCTAAGATATTAGCAGGGACGAACAGAAAAGAGAAAATCCCAGAGGATCTGAATGAAAGAAACCAAAAAAAAAAAACGAATTGTAAACAATACCATCTTTGTAGCAGACAAGAGAGAGAGACGAGAGAGGGAGAGAAGAAGGGAGGATGGGGAGGGGGGAGAACGAGAAGAGAGAGAAAAGGAAACGAGAGAGAGAGAAGAGAATTTTATATACAATTTGTATTGCTATAAATCAGTTCCTCTTCAAGGCCAACAGCAATTATTTGATTGTTCGTTTTGCAATTTAGCAGACGAAGACTTTCAGTATTAAAAATGCCTACGAGGTCTGGGATTTCCAAATTGCCTACTTAGAGCGATTGTTAAGATTCCAAGCCACCCCCTATTTGTCCACACACAGAAGGAGGACACACTTTTAGAAACTTCCACACACAATCACAATAAGTGACTTTTTTTATCTTTTTGAATATTACAATGTTTTTTATCTGTGTTCTTGGTAATTCAATACAGATATTACTTGATTTAATTAACTATTACTTATGAATTAATACTTCTTTCTTTTACTTCCTTTTCAGCAATGTTACTATTTATATTCACGTGGGCAAATGGTATATGCTCTTTGTTGAAACAATCAAAGATCATTCTGGTTGCCATCAAGCAATTTAACATACTAACAGAACAAAAACTTTCCTTGACACATATTGAAAGTAATCCATCAAATCAAGTTTGATATATCATTATCAGGAACGTGAATGCAGCATCCATTCATTTCTGTTGAGATTCAAGGAACGGAAAGGGCCGTTTAATACCCCAACCCAGGCTATATGCAATGCATGTAACGTCCTAAGTTCCTCTTCCAGTACACTCTCCTCTCTCTTCTCCTCACATTCTCGTCTCTCTCCATCTCTCACCTCCTCTCCCTCTCTCTATCCTCTTCTGGCCTGTCTCAGTCCTATATGCCAATGCATGTTAATGTTCCTTGGAAAAGAAACTATTGGCTCTTCAAGTATAGACATTCTCTCTCTCTCTCTCTCTCTGCTCTATACTCTCTCTCTCTCCATCTATCCCTCTCTCTCTCTCTCTCTCTCTCTTAATGCCTGAAAATCTTGCGAGGTTTCAGCTTTTGCCAAATGAAAAATGGAAAATGCCAGAAAAAAAATTCTGTATTCATGACAAATTTAACGAGAGAAGAACGAATGGAAGGAATGAAATGTCGATAAGTGGAAACTTCAGATGAGTCAAGCGGAACAACAAGATCACCACCAACTTCAGGCTGAACGTCAGTAGCAGTAATAATACAACTACCCTCCCCCATAAAACCAACCAAGTGTTCATTTAAGGCCTCCAAGCAATAAACTTCACGGCTGCTTTGTATTAGTTTGTCAATTTCTGTTCGTTTCACCGCCGATTGAGAAACACGACAAAGGAAACCATTAACCAGAAATAATGACACCGGATCATAGAGTAGGCAACCTCGATTCTACAACTAAAGAAACAGGGAAACAACAAAATTAACCAAGAGAAGAAAAAAGTGCAGTTCCTTCCCTGTCTCAATTGCTTTTCCAGAATAACAAAGGCAATTGAAATTCCAGGACAACGCTCTTGGTTATCTTGACAACTTTTTGCGATTCCTCAAGAATTGGGTTCTGGAATTCCAGACGCCTCAATTTAAAGGTCGAAGATAAATTCAAAGAAGACGTTCGCGAAAGAAACATCGTTGAAAATGGCTTTTCTAAATTTTGCATTTGCGGGCCAATGTTTTAAGTAGGATATAAAAAAGCCCATTTTTCAAAGAGTAAAAGTGCATAGGTAAACGGATTGATATGAATTAAAAATATTCAGCTTCTCTCTCGCTCCTCTCCTCTCTCGATCTCTTCTCTCTCTCCATCTTCATCTCCTCTCTCTCTCAAATCTTCTTATCAAATTCAGATTAGTATAGATTTATATAACATTAGCACGCAAATTTTGGAAAAACCAATAAACTAATCCTCCTCCTCCCTCTCTCTCTCTATCTCTCTTCTCTCTCTCTATCATAAGGATAGCATCTTACTACAATAATTGCATTAGCAGTTAAACCCAAACTCGCATTTATCTACTCCGTTATATAACCAAACAACATTTTTCAGTCGCTTGGTATTTGGAATAAGATAAAATTTTACCAGAAAACATAAAGACAAAAAATTCTTAAATTAAATTTATGCAAAAGTAAAATACTATGACATCAAAACACTTTGATGGTCATAGTTATGAGTTTTTTCAAGGATCAATCTTAGCCAGTTGAATTAAATGGAAAAAGTTACAAAAGCGGGTAATAAATAATCCCTGAAAAACAAAACCATGACAATGCCCAGAAACAATGAATTCAGAGGAACTGAAATGAACTGAACGACAAACATTCACATAATCACCGGGACAGATGGGATTGACATCCAAAATCCTGAAAGTGATGATAAAATGGGCCCGTATTCAATTTTAAGGGGTCGAATGAATAAAATTGAAACAGACGGTTTTTGTGCTGTTCTCTAAAACAAAAAATCCTGATGCAATCCATCTAAACTTTTTGATCGAATTTTTTTGTTTTTTGTTTTTTTATGTCAAGCATATTACGAGCCCGTTTTTGAAATTTTTGTATGTATTCATTAATAGTGCATCTGCTTTGAGGTTTTGCCTCCTGTTACAACCTTTCAAACCTTTAACTTGTCACTTTTCATTTTCAGAGCTGAATGACCCTAATAGGTTCCCAGTGCTTCGCCTTTGGGCCTAAATTTCATATTCAACCTCAAACTCAACCCCAGTTATCTTTACTGGGCACCACATTTCCCAAGTTCAAGAAATAGTACAGTAAATTTACTTTATTTCTTTAACCTAATTCTTGATCTCGGTTTTTTCCTTACATGCATTCAAC
>NC_061105.1:42521298-42563798 GCF_015104395.2 Macrobrachium nipponense | reverse complement strand
TAAATAATTTTTGTCGGGAATAAATTGACGCTTTTTAATCAAGTCTTTATGTCCTGCACCTCATTGATATGTATATATATATATATATATATATATATATATATATATATATATATATATATATATATTATAATATATATATATATATATATATATATATATATATATATATATATATATATATATATATATATATATATATATATATATATATATATATATATATACTTTTGCGTCCGCATAAAAAGTTGTAGATGGTCTGTTGAAGTCGTATTACTGAAAGTGCAATTAAGTTCAAACAAGTGCTTCAGTGCGAGCAGAATTTTTTTTTTTATGCCTTTTGCTTCCTGCTTTCCTTCCTTCCTTCCCTTTTTAGTCGCCCTTCACTCATAGAGCTGCCTAACTTCTTCGACTCAATTCCCTTTAAATTTCTATATATCTTTCGAAATAAAATGTTCGTCGTTAAAAATACTTTCATCATGACAATGAAGATAAACTGCAACGGTTGGTTTGTTTGGTTGGTCATGATTTATCTGGCTTTGTGCCCTCACGGGCTCTTGCTCCTAAAGCAGCCCGTACTGCAACGGGTATCCTTTTATTTTTTTTCTCCGTTATAGCAGAAATAGTCTCGGGCTAATAAAGATCAAGTTTAAGCTTCCCGTCATCGAGCCCGGGCTCAGTATTGCACCACTGCTACTTACTGCGTCAGCATAGTGATAGTTTTTGGGACGCCCCAGGATCGGTACTTTATGTCTTGACTCCTGCGTTTCTATGACATTTATGCTGTCAAGCCGAACAGAACAGAAGTTGGAGTGGCTGGACAGCGAGACAAAGATCCAGAATATAAATGGATCTACAGGTGGAACTAGGAGACGTCCCCATAGCTTCACCCAGAAGTAATAGTTAGAGAGGGTTGAACAGCACCACTGAAGAAAGGGAGTGGGAAAGAAGGTCAAGTAAAAGCTAATGGTGGGAGCAGTTAGGAGCCAAAAGGACTGCAAACGCCATTTAGTACTGTCTACAGTACAGCAATTTAGGGGCAATGGTGGCATTAACCCGCTACCGGTAGCCCCTTTAAATACAAATAACTTAAATTATTATACCCATGTTTGTATAATTGAAATAATATTAAAGCTATAACGTCGGAAGCATTTAATCCACATGGATATACAAGTAGATAAGGCTAAATATCTTAGGTGCTTATAAGTTAATCATATTCTTTTTTCATGTCAATTCAATCATTAGTCACCATTTCATATTATACTAAGTGCTATCGCATTATGATTTAACTGAAAATGATCAGAAAATTTTAATACGTTCTTTTACATCAATTTATTAGTAATTGACTTTCATACGAAATTTTCTATCGACATAAAGTTTACCTGATTGGCAAAACCTGGATGGTCAAATAACGATGTTTTAATTTTCACCAGAAAATTCTGATATTCGTGAGAAAATACGATGTTTACATCAGCTGAGAAAAACAGAATATTATGGAGACATGAATATAGTATTGCTGGAATATTAAATGCAGGGAAAGTGAAATACCAGAGCAAATGATGCATTCATAGAACATATTAAATCTATGACACAGTTTATTAAGCTCCTTTTTCATAGTTTTACTCGGCCAATAAAATACTTCACGGGCAGGCAATATTCATAAACGGAACAAATCTAAAATTCAGGACGAACAATAAAGCTAAATATTAAGTATTATACAAAGCCGAGAGCGGCTCGAGCGAAATTAAAATTCATCTGTCTGGTGACAAATATGAATTGAGGACTGCTGACAAATATGAATCCAGTGAAAGTCATATAACCTTGTGCTGAAATGAATGTTCATGGAGGGAAAAGTACGATGCAGGTGGAAATTCGCTGGATATGAAAAGGGAAGTTCGGGTTTTCAAATGAATTTGATTTCGTACTGGGACAATCTTGGGTAACTTCTAGTTTGTAAGCTGCTCGTGTAATATAAATAAACGTTTGCAAATGTAAATCTAAATCTTATGAACTACTAATACTACCCTATGGTATATGAAGTCGCTCCCATATATATATCTATATATATATATATATTATATATATATAATATATATATATTATATTATATATATATATATATATATAGATATATATATATATATATTAAGGATATAGGTATAATATAATATATATATATATATATATACACACCTATACACACCTATATATATCCTATATATAATATATATATATATATATATAATATATATATATTAATATATAATATATATATATATTATATATATATAGATATATAGGTATATATAGGTGTATATATAATATATATATATATATATATATATTAATATATATATTCCTATATATATATAAATTATACATATATAATAGAATATATATATATATATATAATATATATATATGATATATACCTATAATAATAAATATATATATATATATATATTATATCTATATATATATAATATATATATATATATATATATATATATATATATATATATATATATATATATATATAGATATATATATGGGAGCGACTTCATATACCATAGGGTAGTATTAGTAGTTCATAGATTTAGATACATTTGCAAACGTTTATTTATATTACACGAGCAGCTACAAACTAGAAGTATCCCAAGATTGTCACGTACGAAATCAAATTCATTTGAAAACCCGACTTCCTTTCATATCCAGCGAATTCCACCTGCATCGTACTTTTCCCTCCATGACATTCATTTCAGCACAAGGTTATATGACTTTCACTGGATTCATATTTGTCAGCAGTCCTCAATTCATATTTGTCACCAGACTTGAATTTTAATTTTCGCTCGAGCGAAAATTAAATATATTATATATATATATATATATATATATATATATAAATATATATGTATATTTATATATACATATAGGTGTGTATATATATATATATATACATATATATATATAATGTCTTTGTATACATACTATATATTAATATATAATATTATTCCTGTTATACATAATATTCTTATTAAGACCTTATAAAGGAAACTCAAACTTAAAAATCCTCGTTCATTTCCAGGAAGCAAAGGAACCTTGAAACTGCGAAGACCTGTCTCCATATAGGTGATACTGCAATGGACATGAATTCATGTTAAGCAAAAATCTCTCTCTCTCTCTCTCTCTCTCTCAAGACAGCATCCCGTTAGGTCAGAAATTTATCTCGCTTCATTTCAGAGTTGAGAGCGGAAGATGCAAGCGGATTGGATGCTGTGGATGAATCGGATTGTTTTGTTTCAAAATTTCCAGGAGAGAGAGAGAGAGAGAGAGAGAGAGAGAGAGAGAGAGAGAGAGAGAGAGAGAGAAAGTCTCATTCACGTCAGCTGGTTTTCGTTCTCTCGCTGGAAAACTTCCAGTCATTCACTCCCTCCATACACGTACATGAAGGCCCCATCACATCAGTAGTTCCTCACACTATCTAACATATGCGAAATTTGCTACTATTATCATTACGATTATTAATACTATGGCTCCTTCTCTCACTATAGAATCTGTCCCTGGATAAAGTCGAATGGAATGGTGACATTATCGACGACATTTCGACTGACTTTTGGTGAATCATTTCAATGAAAATCAATCAAGTATTAAAAGTAAATTTTAACGCTTCTGCGACGATGGCCTGATGGAATGGGAGATGATAGCCGGAGGAAGAGAGAGAGAGAGAGAAGAGAGAGAGAGAGAGAGAGAGAGAGAGAGAGAGAGAGAATATTCGTTCCCTGGAAACCTCTGCTATGGGAAAATGAATCAGATCATGATGGACATCTCGATCCTCGTCCGGGTGATTTCTTTTTTTTATTTTACCCTGGAAGATGAGGAGGAGGAGGAGGAGGAGGAAGAGGAGGAGGAGGAGGAAGAGGAGGAGGAGGAGGGAGGAGGAGGAGGAAGAGGAGGGAGGAGGAGGCCGGAGAATGCATACTAAAGATGAAAGGCACAGGTAACGAAAGAATAAGAGAAAAAGTGTAGACAAAAATACTAGACTGAGGAAACGAGAGATAACTGGATTATTGACGTCAATCTCTTAAAATACATCTAAAATCCTTCTTCCTTCTGGACCCCGTAGTGGAAGTGCCGTCAGTGCACCTAAATGGTGCACTGTAGGGTATTACTAAGGCACTTAATTTGAGCAAAACGTGAAAGTCGTAGAAGGAGAAAAAAAAAAAAAAAAAAGAGTAGTTTTTTACTTCACTTTATTCTAATCCTCCCTCTCTTCATTACAGCAGAGTAATGTTGCAGATATACAAAGAACGAAAAAAGAATAACGAAAAGAAATAAAGATTGTAATAGAGGAAGTGAAGACCAGAGGGAAAAGGGGAATAGATGAACCCTCAACCCACAAGGGTAAAACCAATTAACCACAAGGCAGAACCCTCAGGACACAAGATGAATCCTAAACCCGCCAAAAGGTGTAACCCTCAACCCACGAGAGGGAACCCCCACCCCATAGATCAGTCTTCAGCTCACAAGGGATCATAAAACCACAAAGAGGAGCCCTACAGATAATCCTCGATCCATAAACGGGAGAACCCAAAACCACAAAATGTTCCCCCAACCCATAAAGAAGAACCTTAAAAACAAAACCACAAGGAGAAACTCTCAGCCAATAAGATGAATCCTCATTCTAAAAAAAGGAACCCTCAACCAACACAAGGAGGAACCCTCAATTCAAGAGGAGGAACCCTTAAACTAGATGGAGGAACCCTTCAACCCGAAGGAGGAACCCTCAATTCAAGAGGAGGAACCTTCAAACCAGAAGGAGGAACCGTCAATCCAAGAGGAGGAAACCTTAAGCCAGGAGGCGGAACCCTCAATTTAAGAGGAAAAATCCTTAAACCAGAAGTTGAACCCCTCAATTCAAGAGGAGGAATCCATAAACCAGGACGAGGACCCCTCAATTCTAGAGAAGGAACCCTTAAACCAGAAGGAAGGACCCTCAATTCAAGAGGAAGAACCCTCAACCACAAGGAGGAGCCCTCAACCAACAATGATCAACCATCAGCCTATGTGATCTATTTGTTTCTGATCATCCTTCAATAGATATGATACGTAACTCAGTTCAACCCTTCGTCAGTATTCCAGGGAACTAACTCGACTTCCAGGTGTTGCGTCATATTCTCACAACAGCGTTTCGAACTTGTGTGATTTGGATCCCTCTGGAACCTTCACTAATCAAAAAAGTTATGGGAAATGTTTCCAACAAGTTAGAATAAAGTTTAGGAAAACTCTTACACGACGGATTCCTTTAAGTTTCCCATTATTATGAATTTATTTCTTAATTCCTTATGAAACATTGGAGGTCATTAAATCATTGAAGTTTTTATTTGTCAATTTCTTTTTTGTGAAAGGAAAATAAAAAATGTTTTGGATGAATTCTTCTCATAAGCAGAGTCCTAATTTGATTTGTCAATTCTCTTTCATTTACCCACCTAATAAACAGTCTCTCTCTGGTACTTTAATGAATGTTAATTAATTTCCATTGTTATTATCTGATTTCCATAGTTGCCTGGTCACCTCTGTCTAGATAAACGCACCCAACTTTCGATCAGTTTGGCTTTTCATCATCTTCATTTTGCTGCTTCATCTGTAAGTCTTTTTTTTCTGGGGAGGAGGGTGGGGGTGACAGGAGGCGACGAACGAGGGAACTAGCTACTTCTGCTAGTAGAATGGTTATCATAATAATGCTGCCCATAATGAAGTCAGATTTTAATCCCAAAAATGAAATAAAAATTCACTGAATTTCATCTAAATATTTCCTTTTCTTATGCATTCATTATCACCGTCATTATTATTAAGTTATGCTATATAATTACTACTGATATCATGATAAATCGAAAGTACATTGTGCTCGTAAGGATATGTCCTTTATCCGGATTATATTCCAGTCTGGATTATCCCGGATATCACTTCCTCCAACGCATAAGCTTTAAATATGTTTTGTCTATTAAGAGAAAATTTATTCGTATATTTCAAAATTTCACCTTAATGAATAGATATAATTGCCTTCATCTCATTATGTACTTCGCTCTATTTTATCATCATTGATAGGATTTGAATAGAGCGTCTCTGCCTGTCTGCCAAATTCAAGCATGTCCTTGGGTTAAGTTCGAGTCGCGTATTTCTATTTCGCTCTCTCTCTCTCTCTCTCTCTCGAGAGAGAGAGGGAGAATTCGAACTTTCAAGGATTAATATGCAATTTTTCCGGAGCTGAAATGCTGCTGACATCTTCAATTGGGGACTTGGTTGGTGCGTATATCTTACGCTCGCTTTTGAAGTGTGAATATCCGAGGAAATATTCGTACTGACAAATTTTATTCTCATGCAGCCTCGGACGAAATACCAAACAGATTTACAGCATGGTACGATGAACCTTCTAGGCTTAAAAAATTAATATATAAATATATATATATATATATATATATATATATTATATATATATATATTATGTATGTATATATATATATTGTATAAGTATTATATACTAGAATATATATATATATATATATATATATATATATATATATATATATATATTATGTATGTATGTATATGTGTATATATGTATATATATAATACATTCAAGGTTTTTTTTATTATATATATATAATATAATAAATATATATATATATATATATAATATATATATATATATATATATATATATATATTATACATATATATACATATATATATCTATATACTATATATATCTATATATATATATATATATATATATATATATATATATATTATATATATATAGATATTTTATATATATTACATATATATATATATATATATATATATATATATATATATATATATATATATATATATATTATATATATATATCGAACTACAAATGTCCTTTAATATCTAATTCGCTCTACCTCGGATTATTATATTTTCATATATGTTTAACCGAGGGGGAATTTATTAAGCGATATAGAATTGGCGATCGACAGGACGCGAACCACCGACCTCTACAATTCCAGGAGTGGCATGTAGAGGTCGGTGGTTCGCGTCTGTCGATCGCCATTCTATTATCGCTTAATAAATTCCCCCTCGGTTAAACATATATGAAAATATATTAATTCCGAGGTAGAGCGAATTAGATATTAAAGGACATTTGTAGTTCGATATATGTATATGAATCACGGTAATGTGATATATATATATATATATATATATATATATATATATATATATATATATATATATATAATATATAGATATATATATATATATATATATATATATATATATATATATATATATATATATATATATATATATATATATATATATATATGTGTGTGGTGTGTGTGTGTGTGTGTGTGTATGTATGTATATATAGATATATATATATATATATATATATATATATATATATATATATATATATATATATATATATATTGCTACTTTCAAAAACAAAATGCATGTTTCCCCTCTTTGAAATGCCATGTAGATTGTTAACATTTTTTGAGATTCCTAGATAGTTTAGAATAGGATGTTTTAAATGTGTGTTCAGATTTCGCATTACATAAAGTAAAAGAATATATATATAACGAAAAAGAGAGAGATCTTCTTTGTCTGTTCGAAACTACGAATGTTTAACTTTTATGCCAACATTGTAAGATTAGAGGGTCTGCGAGATCCATTTGCTTTCCTAAATCTGTCAACGCACGTGATAGCGAGAGAATTGAGTATTGCGTTGTTATCAAAACATGTCAATCTTAATTGTCACTCAGCCTCCGTTTCGATCGAGTAGAGTACGTCTTTTTTTTTTTAACGGACTCGTCTTGTACGTGTATGTCTTTGATCAAAGCCACGTGAAGATTGCGTCAGATTTCGAAGCTACTGGAAGCATTCGTGACAAGAAAGTTTTTATCATCTACTCAATCCAGTATTCGCAAGGGAAGAAGATTTCATTAGATCATAGACCTCGAGGGAGGTTAGATCGCTCTCTCTCTCTCTCTCTCCTCGACATCATTGAGATTTTATTAACGTAACGTAAATTGGTCACTCGTAACTTAGAATTTCATATTTGATATTTCTTAGAGTTTAGTTTAGTGTTATTTAATTTCTTCTGTGAATCTGAACAAACATTGTTTTTGTAACGGCGCCTGGTTTTTGTGAAGTGTGATGTTACAAGCTGCAGCAAGAGAAAGAAAAAAGTTGGTTTACCAAAAGGTAAAGTGTTATATTTTTATTAGTTGCAACTAATAATGGTTAGGTAATAACTAATAACTAATAATTGATAGGAACTGTGGTTAACTAATAACAGATGGTTGTGAAGGTTTGGTAAAAACTGTTGGTTACAGTGTTTGAGTGAAAAAGATTTACACTTTTACACATTGCATATTTTTTGTGTTTGTGTTTGTTCCACTGTTTGTGCACTTGTTCATTTTCTTATTGAAGTGTGTCTTTTTATTTTATATTTTCATTTGCATTCACAATTTAATTGACTTAGTTATTTTCATTGCTTAATCATTGCACATTTAATTAAATTTAACATTTGTGAATTAATTTGCATTTAATTAGAATTCTTTTCAAGATTTATTGTTGTTTAGCACTTGTGAATTAATTTCAAATTTTCAATTATTGCCTAACACTTTTGAATTTCAATTGAATTAATTTTCTTTTCTTAAATTTTTGTGATGAATTAATTTTGATTTTAATTTTACTTAATTTGATTCAAGAATTAATTAAACTTTACTTTGTTTTCAAGTAACAGTAATTTTCCCTGATATTGTGAAATTCACTTATAAATTTTGAATTTAATAAATTTTTATATTTAAAGTTTTTATAAGTATTTCATTTATAACCAGTATATTTGATTTTGATTATATTGATGATAGGTAGAAACATACAGTGGTAATTTGATTTGCTTTCCTTCAATTTACTTGAAGTGACTTAGAACCAGGGAAGTACTTAGACTTCTGAAATCAGGGAAATACTTAAGAGTTTTAAAGTTGTTGATGGAGTGATGCCCTTTGATTAATTAATTATTTACAAGTTACCTCACACCTGTTTTGATGAACTTAGTCTGATTTTCCGCAATACTGGTAAGTGTTAAGGGATCACTGTTGCCTTTAGGAAGTTACTTCAGTCGTTTAAACGTGTTATGAAGGTTCAGGTGTCTGGTTTTTTTGGTGAGGTAACTATTTGATGAATGGTAACCAGATACTTGGCACTTCATAACATTGTTTAATGGTGCCCAGACCCGGGAAAGCAGATTTCATTATCAGTCTAGAATATACTGGTGGTGTTAGGGATATATTTTGTTAGGAGAGTGACCATATAGTTTTTGTTTTTGCATTTATTGTATTGAATTGTAAGTTGATAACTTAGAGGAAAATGGCTCAGTTCAAGGTTCAGGAATTTTTAGCAGCCCTTCCATCCAAGTTTTGTCTGAACCACTCTAACTAAAGCACAGTGGAGCGCTTTAGCAGGCATGTGGTGGTTATGTGTCTACCAGTATGGTAAAGGCACAAATAAGATGTATTGCTATGGAATCATTGATAAACTCTGGTAGGATAATTGATGAAGATGAGTTAGAATTGGCTCAAGAGTTGTTTGTAACAAGTAGCACGTGCTGATCTCATAAATAAGCAAGCGGAAAAGAAAGAGAAAAGTGATGCAGAGTTAGAGCTTAGACGCATTGAAGCAGAAGAATTTGAATTGATTAAGCTAAAAGTGCTCGCTGAAAGAGAGAGAATACAAGCTGAAAGAGAAAGAATAGACAGGGAAAAACAAGAAAGAAGAGAAGAAGAAAGAGAAGAAGAAAAAGCAGCAGAGGAGGAAAGAGAAATCGCAAGATATGAAAGGGAAATGGAATTAATAAAGCTAGATCCCATTACCTGTAATACTGTCTAACCCTAACCAGGTAATCAAGACCCTGTATTGATGTAGTGAGAGTACAGAAGTTAATCCCTAAGTTTACTGAAGAAGCTCCAGATGAGTTTTTTGTTTTTTTTTTGATCACTTTGAGAAAGTGGCTTCAGGTATGGGATGGCCCAGAGGTATAAATGGTCAGTTTTGTTACAAAGTGTCTTAATTGGTTAAAGGGAGAAGTGCTTATCTAGCCTTAACAGCTGATCAGTGTAAAGACTACAAGGTACTTAAAACACAGTGTGCTACAAGTTTACCAGATGACCCAGACTACTACAATGAAAGATTCAGAAATTTAAGAAAAGATGAAAAGGGAACATCCATAGATTATGCTTACAAAGTGAGAAGGGTGTTCAAACGTTGGGTAGAAGGCTGCTAAAGTTAAAACTTTTTGATGAGTTAGAAGAGTTACTTGTTCTTGAACAGTATCTTAAGAATTCCTGAACATATAAGAGCCTACTTAAGAGAGAGAGAAGTGAAGAAACTTGACAAAACTGCTACACTAAGTGAAGATTATAATATAATCAGTAGTAAACGCAATTACAATGTCAAGTTCCAGAGTCAACAACGCCCAGGTTTTTAAGTCTTTTCCAAATAACAGGAACAAATTTAATGGGAAATCTTCAAGTGATAATACCAAGAGTACCACAAGGTAATACAAACTCAGCAAGCTAAAGTGAAATCCTCATCCAGTTTTTTTTTCAAGACAGTTACAGAAACCTAATGTTGTCTGTTTCAAGTGTGGAAGAGTAGGACACTACAGTCAAGAGTGTTACCGAATCAACAGCAGTCAAAAACCAGTTGGGTCAAGTTGTAAAAGGTGACCAGGTGAAACAATCTACGAAGAGCATGTGGAAAGAATCAGACTCCTGAGAAGAATGAAACTAAACAAGCTGAATGTTTAGCAACCAGTGGAAATACACCTCAAGCAGTGAGTGGCTTAGCAGTGTGGAGGCTTTAAGCCATATATCTATGAGGGTATGCTGTCAACTCAAGAAGGAAGTATGCAGGTACCAGTCCAAGATATTACGTGATACAGGGAGTAACCATAGTGTGGTAGTACGTGGTTCTCACCCTCAGTTGTAGAAGAGTCTCACAGGAGATTCAGTTATTTGAAGGGTATAAGAGGAGAGGAAGTAACTCCTATATGCCGCTTACACCTGTCATGTGAATTGGTGACAGGGAATGTTGATTTTGCTATAAAGGACTCACTGGCTGTAGAAGGTGTACATGTTCTGTTGGGGAATGAAGTTGGTGGTGTGCCATTTATTCCTTGCCCTATAGTGACAGACAAACCATTGAGATTAGTCCTACAGTAGAGCTTGGAGAAGAAATAACCCCAACCTGTTTCCTAGTTGTGTAACTACCAGAAAAGTATGAAGAGGACTACGACTGCAAGTGAAGAAACTGAGGATTTACACACCCAAGAAGGATCAAGTGAAGGATCTTTGTGCTTAGAAGAATTGTTCCCGGGAAGTGAAGTCCCCATAGTGCTGACCAGAAGAGATTTCCCAAGAAGATGAAAGAGACGACGACGACGAAGAAGAAGAACCTGATGTTCCTGAAGAGACTCCGAGTAGTCAAAGTGTTACTGAAGACTGTAGTGAAAAACTACAATAGCTGAGTTAGCAGATATTGAGAATTCAACCTTGAAGTTGGTCAAGTGACAAGAGAGAAGCTGATGGACTTGCAGAAGAAGGATGCATCGTTAACTGATTTGTTCTTCAGAGTTGTTGATCGAGAAGAGATGCAACAAACTCCTACCTGTTTACTACCTGAAGAAGGTTTACTGATGAAAATGTATAGACCTACAGATATAGCAGGAGATGCTGTATGGGCGAATATCATCAAATTTTGATTCCATATCCATTGAGAAAGCAAGTGGTTGCAGTAGCTCATGAGTCTGGACATGGAATCAGGAAGACTGTGGAGAAGATCATGAAATATTTTTTCTGGCCTGGACTTCACAAAGATGTTAGCAGGTTCTGTCGTGAGTGTCATACCTGCCAGATAGCTGGAAAACCGAATGAAACCATCAAGAAAGCCCCCCCTACAACAACTATAGAAGTTAGATGGAGAACCCTTTAGCAAAGTGATTATAGATATGGTTTTGGACCACTGCCGAAGACAAAGAAAGAAAATGAGTATTTGTTTGACATTAATGTGTCCGTCCTGTGACAAGATATCCAGAAACCAATCCCTGTCAGAAACATATCTGCCAAGATAGTTGCTGAAAAACTTGTGGAGTTTTTCTCAAAGTTTGGTATACCAGAAATAGTACAAAGTGACAGAGGAACAAACTTTACTTCAAAGTTATTCCAGGATGTGATGAATTTGTTAGGAGTGAAACAACAGTATCCACTGCCTATCATCCAGAAACTCAAGTGGTCCTTAGAAATGGTTCCACCAGACATTGAAAAGTATGCTGACAAAGTATTGTTCTGAGTCAGGAAGAGAATGGGAAGTTGGTTTACCATTAATGTTGTTTGAAGTTAGGAATGCTTATCAAGAAAGTATGGATGTTCGCCTAATGAGATGATTTTTGGAAGAGAAGTTAGAGGACCATTGAAGATTCTTGCAGAAAATTGGGAAGAAAATCAAGAGGAAAGCCAAGGAGAGTATGTGAAGAACTTAAGGAAAAGGTTGAAAGAGATAAGAAAATTCTCTTTAGAAAACTTGAAAATGAGTCAAGAGAAAATGAAAAGGAGATTTGATGCTAAGACTAAGCTAAGAAGTTTTAGTGTTGGTCAACAAGTGTTAGTGTTCTTACCTGTCAAGAGATTTCCCCTCACTAATAAATTTCAAGGTCCTTACAAGATAATTCAGAAGTTAAGTGATAGAATTTATGTGATTGAAACACCAGAAAGAAGAAGAAAACAAAGGATGATACATGTGAACCTCTTGAAACCTTATTTCTCAGAAACTAAAACTGAAACTGTGTCAGTAACCCACACACTTTTATCTACAGAAGACGATGATGGCTACGAATTGGAAGCTGCAAGCAAGATGAATAATTCTTCAATTTTGGAAAATTTGGAGGATAACTGAAACATCTGAGTGTTGAACAAGGTGAAGACTTAAGTGAAGTAATTAGAAGTTTTCCAGAAATTTTTTTAGATGTTGCCTAGATGTACTGATCTGACCAAGCATGAAATCAAGATTCAAGAAGATGGAAAACCTTTCAAGCAAAGAGCCTATCGCTTATCACCGTAAGCATCGAGATGTTTTGAAGAAAGAAGTTGAGTATTTGCTGCAACATGGATTAGCAGAACCCAGTTCAAGTCACTTCAGTTCTCCATGTGTGTTAGTAAAGAAACCAGAATGGTTGCAGTTTAGGGCAATGTGTACGATGGTATTATGGAAGCTGAATTCTATCAGTGTGGCTGATAATTATCCTTTGCCTCTTATAGATCAGTTACTTGAAAATATTGGGCAAGCCAAGTTTGTTTCCAAGATAGACTTGTTGAAAGGATATTATCAAATTCCCTTAGATGAGAATGCGAAGTTGCTGTCAGGCTTTTATTACTCCATTTGGACTGTATCAGTATACTGTTCTGCCGTTTGGTCTGATGAATGCACCGGCAACATTTCAACGAGTGATGGATCAACTGCTAGGATCAATAGAAGGAGTAGGTGTATACCTAGATGACATCGTGATTTACTCTACAACATGGGAAGAACATCTGAAGATTCTGAGGAAAGTTTTCAAGAAACTACAAGAAGCAAGATTAACAGTCACCTAGAGAAGAGTGAGTTTGGCAAGGCAACTATACAGTATCTTGGGTTTGAAGTTGGGAAAGGCCTTCTTGCTCCAGTAAATGCTAATGTAGAAGGTATCCGTAAGGCTATCACCCACCTACTACCAGGAAACAGCTACAGAGATTTTTGGGGATGGCTGGATTCTATCGTCGTTTTTGCCCAAATTTCTCAGCCGTAGTAGCTCCCTTGACAGACTTAACTAGTCCCAAAGCTAAATTTATTTGGACTCCAGAGTGTCAAGAATCCTTTGAGAAGGTAAAAGCCATTTTAACTTCAAGACCAGTACTTCAAGCTCCAGACTTCGACAAGAAATTTGTGATACAAGTTGATGCGTCGGACTGTGGCATTGGAGCTGTTCTACTTCAAGAAGATGAAAATAATATCTACCATCCTGTGTGCTTCATGTCTACAAAATTGAAAAAAACATCAGAAAGTATACTCGACAATTGAGAAGGAAACTTTAGCCTTAATCAACGCATTGAAAAATTTTGAAGTGTATGTGAATAGACCTAGGAATGAAGAAATTTTAGTGTTTGTCTGATCACAATCCCACTATCATTTATCCAGAGAATGAAAAACCATAATCAAAGACTGACCAGGTGGTCATTGTGTCTGCAACAGTATAACTTAAGAGTGCAGCACATTAGTGGCAAAAAAATGTAGTTGCTGATTATTTATCTCGTTGCGAATCGTTGGATTCAACACCGTGATAAAAAATCTTCTGGGGGGAGGTATATTATATATTGCTACTTTCAAAATGCATGTTTCCCCTCTTTGAAATGTCATGGTAGATTGTGTAACATTTTTTCAGATTCCTAGATAGTTAGAATAGGATGTTTTAAATGTGTGTTCAGATTTCGCATTGCATAATGTAAAGAATATATATATAACGTAAAAAGAGAGAGATCTTCTTTGTCTGTTCGAAACTACGAATGTTTAACTTTTATGTCAACACTGTAAGATTAGAGGGTCTGCGAGATCCGTTTGCTTTCCTAAATCTGTCAACGTATGTGATAGCGAGAGAATTGAGTCTTTACATTGTTACCAAACATGTCAATCTTAATTGTCGCTCAGCCTCCGTTTCAATCAAGTAGAGTAAGTCTTTTTTTTTAACAGACTCATCTTGTACGCGTAGTCTTTGATCAAAGCCACGTGAAGATTGCGTCAGATTTCGAAGCTACTGGAAGCATTCGTGACAAGAACGTTTTGTATCATCTACTCAGTCCAGTTTTCGCAAGGGAAGAAGAATTTCATTAGATCATAGAACCTCGAGGCGGTTAGATCTCTCTCTCTCTCTCTCCTCGACATCATTGAGATTATATTAACGTAACGTAAATTGGTCCACTCGTACTTAGAATTTCATATTTGATATTTCTTAGAGTTTATTTAGAGTTATTTAATTTCTTTTGTGGATCTGAACAAACATTGTTTTGTAAACGGCGCCTGGTTTTTGTGAAAGTGTGATATACAAGCTGCAGCAAGAGCAAGAAAAAAGTTGGTAAACCAAAAAGGTCAAAGTGTTATATTTTTATTAGTTGCAACTAATAACGGTTAGGTAATAACTATAACTAATAATTGATAGGAACTGTGGTTAACTAATAACAGATGGTTTGTGAAGGTTTGGTAAAAACTGTTGGTTACAGTGTTTTGAGTGAAAAAGATTTACACTTTTACACATTGCATATTTTTTGTGTTTGTGTTTGTTCCACTGTTTGTGCACTTGTTCATTTTCTTATTGAAGTGTGCCTTTTTATTTTATATTTTTCATTTGCACTCACAATTTAATTGCATTTAGTTATTTTCATTGCTTAATCATTACACATTTAATTAAATTTAACATTTGTGAATTTAATTTGCATTTAATTAGAATTCTTTTCAAGATTTATTGTTTTTTTGTTTAGCACTTGTGAATTAATTTCAAAATTTTCAATTATTGCCTAACACTTTTGAATTTCAATTGAATTAATTTTCTTGAATTTTGTGATGAATTAATGATTTAATTTTACTTAATTTGATTCAAGAATTAATTAAACTTTGCTTTGTTTTCAAGTAACAGTAATTTTCCCTGATATTGTGAAATTCACTTATAAATTTTGAATTTAATAAAATTTTTTATATTTAAAGTTTTTATTAGTATTTCAGTTACTAAACCAGTATATTTGATTTTGATTATATTGATGATAGGTAGAAACACAGAGTGGTAATTGATTTGCTTTCCTTCAATTTACTTGAAGTGACTTAGAACCAGGAAGTACTTAGACTTCTGAAATCAGGGAAATACTTAGAGTTTTAAAGTTGTTGAAGGAGTGATGCCCTTTTGATTAATTAATTATTTACAAGATTACCTCACACCAACCTGTTTTGATGAACTTAGTCTGATTTTCTGCAATACTGGTAAATGTTAAGGGATCACTGTTGCCTTTAGAGTATTTCAGTCGTTTAAACGTGTTATGAAGGTTCAGGTGTCTGGTTTTTTGGTGAGGTAATATTTGATGAATGGTAACCAAATACTTTGCACTTCGTAATAATATATATATATATATATATATATATATATATATATATATATATATATATATTATATATACACACACACACATATATATATGTATATATATATATAGATATATATATATATATATATATATAATATAAAATATATATATATGTATATATATATTATATATATATATACATATAATGTACATTCTATATATAGAAATGTATTACAGACTTCCATCTCTCTCCTTGAAATTTACTCGCTAATGTAGCATTCCGTCATCTTATTTGTCATTACCTCTATCAAATTAAACATCCTAAATAAAAGTAAATATTGTCGTGACAAATATGAGACATTTCAACAACAGGAAAATATTCTCATTTTCCCCTTCCCCCAAAATATCCCCACGAGAATAGCAGTTCATTTCGAAAGATAAAGATAGAAAACGCATCTCGGGACGTTTATCGCTTCCCGAAACTGCTCAGAGGATTAAAGGCGATACCCCATCGAGGACGTTTGCACTGCAAAACGTCTTTCAACGTAGATATTTCGGGGTTGTGTTCAGCGACTTGAAGCTGCGGGATTCTTCCCTCAGGAGATTTCAAAATAAAGCCAATGTTCAAGTGGGCGAGGGAGTCTAATTTTTCCCTTTTCTTCCTTTCCATTTATGTTGAGGGAGTCTAATTTTTCCTTTTTCTTCCTTTCCATTTATGTTTGAGGGAGTCTAATTTTTCCCTTTGTCTTCCTTTCCATTTGTGTTGAGGGGAGTCTAATTTTTCTTTTTCTTCCTTTCCATTTATGTTGAGGGAGTCTAATTTTCATTTTTCTTTTTCCTTCCTTTCATTTATGTTGAGGGAGGCTAATTTTTCCTTTGTCTTCCTTTCCATTTGTGTTGTAAAAAAAGGTAAATCCTTTAATTACTTAAGCACTGGTTAATGCGCAAGTCTACGGTGATTTTACTAGCGAGTTATTAATACAAAACTAAGATGTACGTATAACCCTCTTTATTGCATGCAAGTTTTCCAAGTACTTTATTTTGCGTTCTTTCTGCTGTAAAGAATTGCAAAAGCTTTACTAATTTTTTATACCAAGTTCCTCGGGGCTCATCTGCATGCCTTTCCGACTAAATCTGTTCTTAGCTCATCGGTGGTACCCCTGCATTTAAGACTAAATTACCTAACTCAAACCTGTAGTTCAAATTTTTCACTTTACAAAACACCAATGTAGATAACTACAGTAGTTTCAAGTATTGGGAAGTGTTTTAAAAAACTTAACTATCCATTTAGTAACTATTAGCAGCTCACTGATGGATATAGATAGTTTTCTTTTAATGTTTTTAAGACAGTCAACGTTCTTTAATTTAATTTCCGTATTTTAAAGTCGTGATATATTCAAAAATATATTTTCTGGTCATGGTAAAACATTCAAGAGTTGCTTTTGGATCTTTTATTTATTCGAAATTTGTAGAACAGAATTAGAAGCCAGGTGGGACAGTATTATATATTATGGTAGGTAAAATAAAGGACAACTAATTAACTGAAGTTCTTTCAGAAAAAAAAATTCAACACTTATGACATCTTATTTTATAGTAAAAATCGCCTACATTGAATAACATTTCAGGTCAAACGTTATGAAAAAACGTTTAAAAGGTTGAGGTTATATTCCCTATATACATATTTTGAAGCCTGAGGTCCAGTAAACCCAGTACCTAAAATGCTACAGGAGACGCCATACTGCCTATCATTATTAAAATTTTAAATTTTGATTACTGTACCCAAGAGCATAATAAAAGTTTTGCCGATGAACACACATACAGTAGGCACAAATTTTAACTCCACAGCACATAACTGAAACCTCTGAAAAGTGATGCTACCAACAGACAATAACCATCAAAGTGCAATTTACAAAGGTGTATCCTCAATATTCCTTCCTATAGGCGGAGCGCCCAAATGGAGAAGTGTATTTCTGGTGATAGAAGTTCACTCTCGACGTGGTTCGAAGTCACCTAAAGCCGTTGGTCCCGTTGCTGAATAACCATTGGTTCCATACAACGTAAAAACACCATACAAACAAACAAACAAAGGAATGACTATTTAGTAGGTCAGTAGGACGTGCATATATGTTGCTATACAGTCGTCCAGACCAAATAGCCAAAGCTGGCCAGCGAAATGGCCCAGGTCACGTGGCCCGACCTGCTGAGCACAAGCCTAACAAGATCCGGCATCAGGCCTCTTGGACAATAGTACCCTGGCATTACTGAAAATGAACAGAAAACTCAATATAAAGTGGGTTTGCACGACAGCTAATAAGCATGGGTTTGTGCATTGTATTTGGCCAAAGTAAAGCAAGGACTGCGTGTTGTATTGTTGGCACAAAGTTTTAATTAAACTTAACTAAATTCAATATAATTCTATATGACAGTCAAGTAAAAAATTTTTTAAAACTAAAGTTTAACTCATTAATAAATTCATATAGAGTTACGTAATAATTTTAACATATATTATATATATATAATAATATTTTTACTTAAACAGTTATCCTTTATTTTTTCGTATTGAACAAGAATTAAACTGCAAAAATTACGTGTTAGAGCCTTTTATCAAGTTTTAAAAGTTAAACACCCTTCCAAGTTTAAAAAAATGATCATCAACTAATGTTTAAATCCTGCTGGGAACTTAAAAGTAATTGCCAAAATATTAAATATTATTAGAATGCAAGTGAAATTAACTAAGAGTCCTTCGAGCTACAATTTTTTTTTTTTAATTAATATGAACAAAATTCAATTTCCAAAGCAATACTTATAGGTTACGCTGTTTTTTCCAAAGTCCTAAAACATTTTCGCAAAACCTCATCGCTGGTGTTCCCGTCGACGGACGGAATTATGCTAATGAGGAGGGACGCTGACAGAGCTCTATAGAATGGCGGCAGCCTTTTTGCTCAAACTCAAGTCTTCCTCTGACGATATCTGTCATTTTGGTGAGAAATCGCGGAACTACTGAAAAGTATAATCCAAAGTTATTTAACAGCTTCTTCGGAAAGCGGGAATTGTATTCAAAATTTACACTTCCAGTAAGTACGTTATAACTGATCAATTATCTGATCAGTTTATATACTTAACTAAATCCCCAAGTGCAGATAAAAAACCAGAAAAGGAAAAGGTTTTTTTTTTTTTTTTACACCTGTTGACGTCAACACAAGCGATGAAAAGGCGGTAACAAGACTCAATCTGGATCTCGCAAAAAAAAAAAAAAAAAAAAAAAAAACAAAAAAAAAAAAAAAAAAAAAAAAGAAAAACAAATACTTTATTGTTCACAAAAACAACCGCGCAGTAATCCGTCCTTCTAATGGCGATATGCGTGATCCATTATGTTTTCGGATTGGCAGAACAAATTTTCCAGTGAGATTATTTCATGGTTTTTACCCCAATAGTTTCAAATAAACCGAGACAGGGTGAGGGCATGGCTTGATAACGACGTTGGGTGTTTCTGTAATGAAAATGATCTGCAATGTCCTGTTCATGGAAATGCTCAGACGTATGTTTTAACAGCAACGGTCTGTGTTTATTCATAAAATGAAAAGGAAGCCGTTTTAGCAGCAGAAACAGGAACATGGAGATACTATTCGTTTGAAAGGATGAATTGAAAGTGAACAGATCACCAAATATTTTAAGGGTAGTATCTAATTTTAATTGGGATGCTGATAAGAAGTCGTTGTTCAGGCTTTACAACGCAGTATGTTTACCTGAGTTAGACTACGGCTGCCAAGTGAAATAAGAAGGGTCTTATATATAAACTATATATATATATATATATATAATGTGATGATCAGTCGCCATGAAAATAATAATAAAATCACTGATACAAAATGATAGGTAAGGAATTAATTACGATCTGACCTCTTTGAAGAGATGTTTCAAGGTCTCTCAGTAATTCTCATGTTGAAATATATTTACTTACAAGGGTTGATATATATATATATATATATATATAAATATATATATATATATATATATATGTATAAATATAATAGATATGTATATATATTATATATATATATATATATATATAGATATATATATATATATATACACATAGATACGTGTATATAATATAAACGAATACCACGGAAAATTATAGGCAGAAATCCAAGCGTTTTCTCCTCCCCTCTATCATTTTCCTGTGGTATTCGCTTATCTAATGAAGTCACGTGGCCAATCTACTGTGATTTTGTATATATATATATATATATATATATATATATATATATATATATATATATATATATATATATATATATATATATAAAGCTGACGGTAGGACAATAATGTATGTATGTATATGTTTCGCTATAAACGGCGAAACTACTGGACCGAAATGAACCATATAAATAGATTTTATAGGGGATAGTTTTCAGCAGTTTTGATCCAGATACCCGGCCATGCTAACTTCTTTATAATTATTCGTAGAGAAATACTAATTCATTATTCTATTAGAAACTTTTTACGAGGATTCCATTTATGCTCTTACTTTTGTCTACGGCGAAATAATGATGATGACAATACGGTTCAAAGAATTTAAACCTATATAATAATACTATAGAATATATATATATATATAATATATATATATATATATATATATATATAAATATAATATATATATATATATATATATATAATATATTTATATATAGTATGTATTTATGTATGCATGCATGTATGTGTATGTATATAATTCTAAAAGATGCCAAAGGAAAACACGAACAAACCCTGATTTCAGTGTAATACAGCCAGCAAATGGAAAAAATATAATGTTTGTAGATGGTTATGAGTATGAAGACGCAAAACTTTTTTTTATGCTATTACAAAAATTCTTGTACATTGTTGTATGAATATACATATGTTTATATTTATATAATATAGCTTAAAACTAACAAAAGTTACTGATTCACCAAATATATACTGCAACTATATACATTACAGTAAAATCATTCATATTCATTTCCAAGAGATTTTTACAAAATAAACATGTACACTTTTTCTTCCATGTTTCAGTAATTATGTCTCGGGTCATAATTTTTTCCAATAAATTTTTCCTCCAATTTTAATAGTAATTGATTAGACGGTTATATAACTCGTTGGAGGTCCCTCAACTTCCAAAACTAATGAAACTCGAGTTTATTGCCATTCGTACATCTTTTGGTAAAACATTAGAGACAGAAAGATAGCTTCAGTGCGCAGGGCCAAAGTTAAGGAATATTGTTGGCGCAATGACCTCCCTCTCTCTCTCTCTCTCTCTCTCTCTCTCTCTCTCTCTCTCTCTCTCTCTCCGGGGTGCAAACCTCAACCCCCCAAAAAGTTTGAACATTCATTTTCTCTCAAAATAAATATTCCTCGGAATTCTGTTCAAACCAGAGAAGCCACAGGAACCTTTTGGTGGTGGTTCAGGGCCAGAATGAAAGAAAAATCGAACAAATTCGACAAAGGATCGTCACAGTTTCCAAATCAAGACGTAGAAATATTTCCTGCTGGATATATATATATATATATATATATATATATATATATATATATATATATATATATTAGTAAGGTTCTGTGCTTGTTATTGTTGGGAACAACCGTTTCTGTCGTAGTTCCCTTGTTGAAGGTGCCCTCCTTACCCAGTAGTGCTTTTTTTTTCTTTGTAAGAGGTGACTTTTGCTCCTTGCATTGTGATTAACTTTAGTCAGGTTTGGGATAGCAGCGAGTACAGATCTCGACAGCATAGCAGCTTGGAGGTGGAGAATGTTGGAACTGAAGGTATTTCGCTACCTGTGGCCCTCTGCAGTTCGAGGATGGTTTTGATGGCTGAAACCTTGTCCATCGGAGGAACGGTGTTGTTCCTGTTTTACAGCAGACTTGCTGTGCCTTGACTCTGGCGATCATCTGTTTGTTTTGGAGATGTTCCTGTTGGCCGTCATAGGCGGGTATTTCGATGATCGTGCAGCAGTTCAATGGTGTTTGTCCTCTTGGACCCTTCGTGGTCTTTAAATCTATGTAGATTGTCGTGGTGTTTTTTTTGTACTGCACGAGGGAATGTTAAATGTAATTCTCCAGATAATGTTATTGTTACCTTGTCATTTTGTACAAGTAATTTGGTATTCGTGCTGCTTAATTTATATTGGTTACCCCTTTAGCTATTGGTATTTATGCTGTTAAAAAGTATTTCAATGTGTGCAATTTATGCTGCGTAACTTATTTCCCATATATGTATTTACGCTGCTTAAAGGTTTCCATGTGTGTAATGTATGAAGCTTGTTGTACCATTATATTATTTAAGCTGTTGGTGGATTTCTTTATGCTGTCGTGATTTTTGTTGTTGATGTAGCTAAAGTATTTAACAAGTGTTAACTGCAATTTGATGCTTTACTGTTCATTATGTTTATTAAAGTAACCTTTATTTACGCTGCATCTGTTATTGACTCTTGCTATTTAATTTATTTTGGTAATGTAATTAATTTTGGACCAAACCTGACTCACTTGTATATATGTGAATAATCTAGGCTTAATAAAAGTAGTTTTAAGGTTATTCTGCAGTTTTGTTGAAGTCCTTTCCCGTTGTTACCTCTGCCCCTGCCAGACTTTCCCGTCCCTTATCAATTTTCTAATTTATTTTTTTAACCTGTATTGGAGCTCATGGCTGACCATAACAATAATATATATATTATATATATAGAAAGAGGGAGAGAGAGAGAGGGAGAGATTAGCGGCTAGAGAGATTGATTGATTGTTTGTTAAAAACGGGTCACAACATCTTGGTTATTGACACCGAAATAAATTTAGATAGAAAGTAGAATTAAATCTAAAAAATTAATTTAATATAAAAAATCTAATATATTTATATAAATATTGTTCAAATATGTAAATTCCTTACATTGATATTCTATTATATAATCTAAATTTTGTTGAGGAGGCCAGCCTCCCTCATAAAGATATGTAACTGTTCTATATTACAATCCTTTCCAAGAATTGTAGATAGGATAAAATTACCTCCTCTATCATCCATCCCCCAAGACAAGAACCTATGTCTCAAATTTCCAAGTCTGGACATTCAGCCAGCAAATGTCCCACAGTCAAGGGCACAGTCGTGGCCACCGAGAGATTTAAGGCCTGATGAGTCACCCCAGAACATCCCTAAGCCACGTCAACACTTAGAGGCCATTGGTCAACGCAGGTAACAGCCTTGAGGTCAGTTTAGGTCGTACCTTGGTGAGGGAAAGAGTTACACTTCTCCGACGAATTAAATGCGTTATTTTCGTAATAATCGTGAAGAAAAACCATGGTAAATAAGTGTAGTGTGCCAAGGTGTCGTGGGAATTGTAAAAATTCCGAAAAAAAAAACATTCTTTTACATTTCCAAGTGATGAAGAACTTCATCGGAAATGGCTCCTTGCTATCAAAAGAGAAGGATTCACACCAACCACACACAGCAGGGTAAGTCATTTCCGATGTTGTTTATAGTGTGTGTGGGGGGGGGGGGGGGGGGGGGGACCCCTGGGGGGGGGGGGGGCTGAGTATTGATAAATGTGCTTGTGCTAGCATCTATTTGTTAAATCAATATAATGGAACCTACATTGTAACAAACCTGTCGTCAGAAATATTTAAATTTGGTACAGTGGGTTCCTAGTAACATTAGTTTTCAATGTCGACATATTAAAAAAAAAAAAAAAAAAAAAAAGAAACTTACAGAATAACCGATTAGATTACATAACGAAAACAGTGTTAACTTATTGCTTGTGATCTGTTTAACTTAATCTTGTTTATTGGACAATTCTAATCTTTCTAAAACAATCATAATGCTACGTCATATCGTTGAAGAAAACACAGACTGTTGCAATAAAAATAAGCTGGAACCCATATCGAATACGAATGCTTGTTTGCTACTGAACGTTCAAGGTTTGTACGATGTGTGAGTGTGTATGTGTATTTACGTGTATAGTTTCAAAATCTTTTGCAATATTTATACTTTTACGGTTTATGAAATACACACATGAAACAATTCTTGTCACTGAGCATGAATGATGTAAGCGGACAATTGTTGAAATCCAGTACATTTCCTTGTATGTGTGCGAGATGCATTTCCAGTCCGGGGACATCACTTGGGAAACTCGCATTTTGATGAAAAGACGGGGAAGAAAGTCACTGCAAGATTTTCAAAACCTCGATTACGTTCTGGTGCCGTACCATCGCTCTTCCCGAATTGCCCTTCATATCTTTCCTCTGCTTCCCATGTCAGAGAAACTCCAGAATCGAAGAGAGCGAGGCTTGACGAAAGACATTTACAAACTGCAATGGCGGACAGTATAGCAACCCATAAGCTATTCAAGGAAGAGAAATCTTTCAAAAACAGAAGAACTCGTATCAAATAAATTAGACTTTCTAGACACCTCATACTGGACAGTAGTAAAACGAGAAGGTTATGTAAACATCTGTAGGATTTTGGATCCCCTGAACATCATATACATCCTCAATCTGCACCAACATCGTTCCTTCTCTCCTTGGCATATACAGAATATGACCAAGGAGGACACTGATGACGTGATACTACGCCTTTTTTGATTAGTTAAAATATCCTCCCACTGGGACTGCCCAACATTTTTTAATTCTCTGACCTACTAGAGGATACAAATCCCCATATGGTAGTAGGCATCTTGTAGGTTCTGGGGAGCTGACTGCAGACTTTGCAAGTAGCTTGGTCAGCTTTCCATCATAGAGAGAGAGAGAGAGAGAGAGAGAGAGAGAGAGAGATCACTGAACCAACAATAGTTTTTAACCTTGCCTCCGTACTAAAGCTATCTTGCTGTAGGATTTTGGATCCCCTGAACATCATATACAATCCTCAATCTGCACAACATCGTTCCTTCTCTCCTTGGCATATACAGATATGACCAAGGAGACACTGATGACGTGATACTACGCCTTTTTTGATTAGTTAAAATATCCTCCCACTGGGACTGCCAACATTTTTTAATTCTCTGACCTACTAGAGGATACAAATCCCGATATGGTAGTAGGCATCTTGTAGGTTCTGGGGAGCTGACCGCAGACTTTGCAAGTTGGTCAGCTTTCTCATAGAGAGAGAGAGAGAGAGAGAGAGGAGAGAGAGAGAGAGAGAGATCACTGAACCAACAATAGTTTTTAACCTTGCCTCCGTACTAAAGCTATCTTGCTGCCAATGATGTTTTATCAAAAGATGTACGAGCAGCGTTAAGAACGCATGTAATACCATTAATTACTTAATTTGCTAAATATATATACGGTGGTACATGAATATGTGAGTAAATACATGCAAATTGTGGTATTGACAAATTTTAGCAGCAACGAAAAAAAAAAAATAATCACATCATATTCAAAAGAAGCCATTCAAATATGGCTCAATTCCAACGCCAATGAAAAATAGCTTCTCTATAATGAATGAAGCGATCTGGAATCTAATTAAAGGCAGGAGATGAGTCTCTGCAGGAAACGGAAGCCTTGATTATCCCACTTCCTACGGGGGAGGTTTTTCCCCAACATAAATCCTCAACATTCCCCGATATGGTGGTGCTACGTGAGTTTCCACTCAATTCCCCACCCAAGGTTGATTTTATCCAACAGAACTGGATTCCACAAAAGTAAGAAAATAATAGTACTAATTTTGAATAATAAAAATAAAATAAAAAATATTAAATACTTAAATAATATAGGTAATAAATAAATGAAAATAAAATAAAATAAAAAATAACAATATAACAATAGTAATAAAAATAACAATGATAAATTTGAAATAAATAAAATAATAAAATTAAACTTAAAATTAATAGAAAATAAAGTAAATTAATTAAATAATATTATGGAAAATAAGAATAACAAAAATAGAAATAAAACAATAAAAAATTTAAAAATAAATATAATATAATAAAATAACAAAAATATTAATAAAAATAACAAATATAAAATTTTAAATAGAAAAAATTAATAAAGAAAGCAAAAAATTGATATTGATAAAAATAAACTAAAAATCATATAAATAAATATAAAATTGAAATAAAAATTAAAACTAATAATAATAGAAATAAAAATATAGATTAAACTAATGATAAAATATTAATATTTAAAATAAAAATAATAAATCGCAAATAAAAATAATTAAAACAAAAATCGAATCAATAAATATGAAAGTAAAAATAATGAAATAACAATAAGGAAGATATAAATAATAAGAATAGAAATAAAACAATAAAAAATAAAAAAATAAGAAAAACAACAATACTAATAACAATAATAACTATAAAAAAATAGAAAATAATAATGAAAACAACAACACAACATAATAATAATAATAATAATAATAATAATAATAATAATAATAATAATAATAATAATAATAATAACAATAATAATAATAATAATAATAATAATAATAATAATAATAATAATAATAATAATAATATAATAAGAAGAAGAAGAAGAAGAAGAAGAAGAAGAAGAAGAAGAAGGCAACAAAATCAACCATCTGATGTTCATGGACGACATCAAGCTATATGGTAAGAGCATCAAGGAAATAGATACCCTAATCCAGACTGTAAACGATTGTATCTGGGGACATCAGGATGGAGTTTGGAATAGAAAAATGCGCCTTAGTCAAACATACAAAAAGGGAAAGTAACGAGAACTGAAGGGATAAAGCTACCAGATGGGAGCAACATCAAACACATAGATGAGACAGGATACAAATACCTGGGAATAATGGAAGGAGGGGAGATAAAACACCAAGAGATGAAGGACATGATCAGGAAAGAATATATGCAGAGACTCAAGGTGATACTCAAGTCAAACTCAACGCGGAAATATGATAAAAGCCATAAACACATGGGCAGTGCAGTAATCAGATACAGCGCAGGAAAAGTGGAATGGACGAAGGCAGAACTCCGCACCATAGATCAGAAAACCAGGAAACATATGACAATACACAAAGCACTACACCCAAGAGCAAATACGGACAGACTATACATAACACGAAAGGAAGGAGGGAGAGGATTACTAAGTATAGAGGATTGCGTCAACATCGAGAATAGAGCACTGGGGCAATATCTGAACACCAGTGAAGACGAGTGGCTAAAGAGTGCATGTGAAGAAGGACTAATAAATGTAGACGAAGACCCAGAAATATACAGACAGGAGATGACAGACAGAACAGAGGACTGGCACAACAAACCAATGCACGGACAATACATGAGACAGACTAAAGAACTAGCCAGCGATGACAATTGGCAATGGCTACAGAGGGGAGAGCTAAGAAGGAAACTGAAGGAATGATAACAGCGGCACAAGATCAGGCCCTAAGAACCAGATATGTTCAAAGAACGATAGACGGAAATAACATCTCTCCCATATGTAGGAAGTGCAATACGAAAAATGAAACCATAAACCACATAGCAAGCGAATGCCCGGCACTTGCACAGAACCAGTACAAAAAGAGGCATGATTCAGTGGCAAAAGCCATCCACTGGAGTCTGTGCAAGAAACATCAGCTACCTTGCAGTAATAGTGGTACGAGCACCAACCTGAGGGAGTGATAGAAAACGATCAGGCAAAGATCCTCTAGGACTATGGTATCAGAACGGATAGGGTGATACGTGCAAACTGACCAGACGTGACGTTGATTGACAAAGTCAAGAAGAAAAGTATCACTCATTGATGTCGCAATACCATGGGACACAGAGTTGAAGAGAAAGAGAGGGAAAAAAAGGAGATAAGTATCAAGATCTGAAAATAGAAATAAGAAGGATATGGGATATGCCAGTGGAAATCGTACCCATAATCATAGGAGCACTAGGCACGATCCCAAGATCCCTGAAAAGGAATCTAGAAAATAAAAACTAGAGGCTGAAGTAGCTCCAGGACTCATGCAGAAGAGTGTGATCCTAGAAACGGCACACATAGTAAGAAAAGTGATGGACTCCTAAGGAGCAGGATGCAACCCTGAACCCCACACTATAAATACCACCCAGTCGAATTGGAGGACTGTGATAGAGCAAAAAAAAATAAAAATAAAATAAAATAATAATAATAATAATAATAATAATAATAATAATAATAATAATAATAATAATAATAATAATAATAATAATAATAATAAACATAAGGCTAAAAAAATCAATAACAAAAAATGAAAGCAATAAAAATATAAATTATTAAAATAAAAACAAAAAATAATCAAATAATAATAGAAATTAAAATATATTTAACGCATGTAAAAATAATAATAATAATAATAATAATAATGAAATTAAAAAAAGTATTAAAAAATAGAAATAAAAAATAAAAGTAAATAAAATAATAAAATATAAACAAAGAAATAAAATAATAAAAATAAAAATTCAATAGAGGAAAATAAGAATTGATATAAAATAACAAAAATATATAAAATATAAGAGTAATAACTTTGAAAATAAAAATTTAAATTATAAACATAAAAGTGAAAATAATAAAAATCTAAATAATAATAACATTGATAAAATAATAAAATAATAACAATAAAAATTAAAAAATATTAACAATATATATATATATATATAACAAAAAAGATTAATACAATAACAATAATATAAATTCAATATATTAATAATAATAATAATAATAATAATGTGGAAGTTACTAACAGGTATCATCAGTGAACGGCGGTACAGCTACCTAGAGGATACACACCATCCCCCGCCAACAGAAAGGCAGCAGAAGGAAGTGTAGGGGCACAAAACACCAACAAAATGGTTATGAAAAATAGTAAGAGAAGGAAAATCACGGCATGGGTTGACTATAAGAAAACCTACGACATAATACCACAACACATGGCTAATAGAATCCTTGAAATTATATAGGGCAGAGGAAAACACCATCAGCTTCCTCAAAAATACAATGCACAACTGGAATACAGTATTTACAAGCTCTGGGATAAGACTAGGAGAGGTTAACATCAGGAGAGGGATCTTTCAAGATGACTCACTGTCCCCACTAGGTACTTTTTGTAGTAGCCATAATTCACATGACAAAAGTACTACAGAAGATGGACACAGGAACGACTTCAGCAAGAGTTTCTGCGACTTGTGCAAAGTGCATGGGCGCACAGCTTCCTGGTCGAGATGCCCCAAGAGGGCAACTGCGGTTACTGCCACTGCAATGACAGGGACGGACAATCCTTCAGTTCTAGTAAGACCTCCAACGCAGGGCCCTATATTTGCTGCACCTCCCAGAGGTCGCTATCCTGCCCAACAGGTCTGAGCTTTCGATGACATTATTGCCTAGATATCCATCATTCGCGAGGATGAGATTCCTTATAGTGACAGGCACCAATTCGTCACAAAAGAAAGCCTCAACCACGTTAAAATGTTCTTGCCTACTATCTGGTCGAGAGTCACCTGACCTCACAGCTCTAAGTTGTGTTATGGAGGTTATACCGTCCTGCTAGGGCAAAATTCTAAGCCTCCTCCTACCTTTTCACAGTCCCAGGTAGGAGCAATTCCTTACATACCTCCAGACCAATCCTACAGTCCTCCAGGAACCAAGGTATCTACAGAGAGAAGTAGCGTCATCCCCACTCAATATCCAAAAGGCCCCTTTCTGTGCTTTGCTGAACTTCTGTACAATAAGTCTCCTAATGTTTGGTGCTGGCGTGGTTCTTTATAGCGCCCTTCTGGGCGTGGAAGGAGAGTCTCTTACACAGGCGCATGCTTCTCATACAAAAGGTGCGCATAGTAAGGTGATTGCATCTGGAGCAAAAGAAATCGGCTTGTCATCATCTCCTGCCTGTCTAGGCCACGCCCCCTTTACACCTGGGCGGCTTTGAGATGGATGCAGGCTTGTAGTAATTGTAATTTATTTGAAATGTTGTTCATTACACATAATTAAGGTAACTGTAATTGTAATACTTTAAAGAAATCTCTGTTTTAAGTTAACTTTAGTTGTAACTGAAATTTGCTGTACGTATGAAGACGTCATACTACAGATATGACGTCACCTGTCGAAATATTTCTTGGAAATCAATGAAAATCTAAACATTTCCTTATGTTTTCCTGATTTATGTGGCACCAGCCATCGTGATGTAGCTATGTTAAAATGTCAACATAGTTAGAAAGAACGCCTTCCTTTTTGACAACTGAAAGATGACGAACAGAGTATAAATGGGGAGGAGGTTAGTGATAGAAAACGATCATGCAAATATCCTCGGGGACTGTGGTATCAATACACAAAAGGTAAGACTTTCCAATAGACCAGACGTGACGTTGATTGACAACATTAAGAAGAAAGTATCACTCATTGATGTCGCAATACCATGTGACACCAGAGTAGAAGGGAAAAGATTGAAAAGTATCAGCAGAGAGAGAGAGAGAAAGAGAGAGAGAGAGAGAAAATGACTTTGATACCATAGTATATCTATAAAGACTGATAAATAAATATGTACACTGATCTTGACCCTGCATGTGAAAATGACCTCCACAGGCACTCTACTATCCTGTTTAAGTAGTGCCAAGGAATAGTCAGAATCCAGACTTGGAATAAAAATTGACCCTTGAAAAACTTCACGGGTTAAACAACGAATGTTTACCTACAGCCTCTGACATCTTTCAATAAGATTAAAATTGACTTTAATAATTACCTATATTAGACATGCCAACCTTCGGTGCGTTGTTCAGCAGTATAAGCAACAATGAGAAAATCATAATTATGAAAATACACCTACATAATATTACTGCAGCTGAGGCAGATGTTACTTTTAATTTAAAATGTCTAAAAAGACGGTTTACTTCAAGAATAAAGGTAAAAATAATGAAATAATATCAATGTAAATTAAAATTAAAATAATAAAAATAAAAATAATAGAAATATAGTATAAATAAAATAATAGTAACAAAAATAAACCTGAAATTAATAGTTATAAATATAAAAATAATAAAAATAATAAAAAATAATACAAATAATAAAATTATAATAATAAGATTTAATAATTAAAAGAATACCCGTAAAAATTAAAATAATTATAAAATTACCGAAATAAGTACAATTAGTAAAATATGATAATAACAAAATTAAAAAAATATAAAAAAATATATATGAAAATGAAAATACATAAATGAGAATAACAAAAGTAATATTATTAATAATGAAAATAAAAAAAAAAAATAATTATAAAAGTAAAAGTAGTAAGAAATAAATAAAAATCAATATATAAAAATCAATGAAAATAAATAAATAAATAAAAATCAATTAAAATAATTAATTAATAAAAATAAATATATAAAAAAGAATAGATAAATAATTAAAAAAAATAAAAATATGAATAAATAAATAAATAAATAAATAAATAAATAAAAATAAATGAGTAAATGAATAAAAAACTAATAAATAAAGTAAAATAAATAAAAAATTTATCAAAAAAATAATAAATAAATGAATAAATAAATAAATAAAAAGTATATAAAATTAATAAATAAATAAATAAACTAAATAAATAAATAAATAGTAAATAAAAATTAACAATAAATAACAAATAAAAATATATGAAAAATAAATAAAATAAATAAATAAATATAAATAAATACAAAAGTAAAATTAATAATAATAATTAATTATTGAAAAAGAAATAAATATATAAAATAAATAAATAAATAAATAAATAAATAAATAAAAAAATAGATAAAGAAATGAATAAAAATAAATAGATGCAAATAAAAAATAAAAATAGATAAACAAATGAAAATAAAAATAAATAGATAAAAATAAATAAATAAAAGAAATATTGATAAATAAGTAAAACTAAATAAATCTATAAATAAATAAAAATAAAAAGATAAAATAAAAAAAAAATATAAATAAATAAAAGTAAATAAATTAAAACAAATAAATAAATAATAAATAAATAATTAATTAAAAATGAATAAATGAATAAATAAAATAATAAATGGAAATAAATAGATAATTAATGAAATAATTAGATGAATAAATAAAAAAATAAATGGATAAAATTAAATAAATAAAGATAATTAAATATAAATAAATAAATAAATAAATACATATTAAAAATAAATAAATTAATAAAAATGAATAAATGTATTAATAAATGAAAATATATAAATAAAAGAAAATAAATAAAAATAAATATATAAACAAAACAAATAAACATTTAAATATATATAAATAAAAATCAATAAATAAAAATGAATAAGAATAAATAAAAATCAATAAATAAAAGTGAATAAGAATAAATAAAAGAATAAATAAGAATCAATTAAATAAATAAATTTATGAAAATAAATAAATAAATAAAAACGAAAAAGAAATAATCAATAAAAATAAAAATAAAGAAATGAATAAATTAAAATAAATGAAAAATAAAAAAATGAATTAATAAAATAAAATAAATAAAAATATATTAAATAAATAAATAAATAAAGAGTATATAAAAATGAATAAATAAATAAGAATATATGAATAAATATATAAAAGACAAATAAAAAAAATAAATAAGAA
Organism: Macrobrachium nipponense; assembly: GCF_015104395.2. NCBI lineage: Eukaryota > Metazoa > Arthropoda > Malacostraca > Decapoda > Palaemonidae > Macrobrachium > Macrobrachium nipponense. Next base: position 42,531,039 of record NC_061105.1, on the reverse strand, counting down.
TATGATGAAATAAATATAAAAAAAATAAAAAAAATAAATATAATAAAAATGAAAAATAAAACAATACAAATAACTATAGTAAATATAAAAATAAAAATATAAAATAATTAGTACAATAAAATAAAAACAATAAAAAGAAAAACTAAGAATATATAAGTAAAAATATAAATAAAATAAAAGTAAAATTAAAAAGTAATATCAATAAAAACTATATATAAAATTTATCGAAATATTTATATGTATTATAAAAATAGAAAAAAATTAAGAAATAATAATACAAATAAATATAATTCCCAAAAAACAAAAATAATAATAATAATAATAATAATAATAATAATAATAATAATAATAATAATAATAATAATAATAATGAGAAAAATAAAAAAAATAAATAAAATAAATTAATAAAAATAAAATAAAATTAATAAAAATAATTCTATGAATCATAAAAATAAAAATATATAAAAAATAATAAGAAGAATAAAATAAATATAATACACAAGAAAAAATCATAAAAATAAAAATAATGAAAACTAAAATATAAAAATAAGAATCATAAAATAAACTATAAAAATGATAAAATAACAAAATAAAATGATAATAAATAAAATAGAAATATTAAAAATAAAATAATATAATAAATAAAAATATAAACACAACTAATAAAATAATAATAAATTGAAAAATAAAAATTTATAAAATAAATAAATAATATAAACCAAATAAAAAATTATGTCATGATAATAAGTAAAATATAAATAATCATAATAAAAATAAAAAAATTAAAAAAATTAAAATAACTAAAACATAAAAAAATAAAAATAAAAGCACTTCTAATAACTAAAATAATTTATAAATAAAAATGAGGAATTAATAATTAGAACAATAAAATAATAATAATAAGCAGAATCCTTGAACATGTATGGGGCAGAGGAAAGCACCATCAGCTCCCTCAAAAATACAATGGGCAACTGGAATGCAGTATTTACAAGCTCTGGGATAAGACTAGGAGAGGTTAATTTCAAGAGAGGGGGGGAATGGGATTCCTTCAAGTGTCGCACTGTCTCCACTACTCTTCGTAGTAGCCATGATTCCCATGACAAAAAGTACTACAGAAGATGGATGCTAGGTTCCAACGCAAGAAAGGAGGCAGCATAATTAACCATCTGATGTTCACGAACGACATCAGGCTGTATGGTAAGAGCATCAAGGAAATAAATACCTTAAACCAGAAGTAAGAATTGTATCTGGGGACATCAGAGACAGGAGAATAACAATAACAAGCAGAACAGAGGAATGGCACAACAACAATGCACGGACAGTACATGAGACAGACTAAAGAACTGACCAGAGATGAAACATGGCAATGGCTACAGAGGGGAGAACTCAGGAAGCAAACAGAAGGAATGCTATCTGAGGCACAAGACCAGGCCCTAAGAACAAGATTCAGAGAACGATAGATGGGAATAACGTCTCACCAAGTGGGTATAGGAAAGGTGGGTTGCATCTGGAGCGATGGAAATTGACTATACTCTGTTTTTTTTCATCTGTCCATCCGCCAGTGGTGTTTTTTGTATGGTAACACTGCGTCCCGGGCTTGAAATAGTTACGCTGTGTAAGTTTTAGGTAAATAAAGGATATCTGGTTGTACATTTGCAACTGAAAAGTGTTTTAATAATTTACTGTATGCGAATTACACCGTTAATATTCGAAATAGAATATTGTTATTATTGTTCGAATGTAAGCTGCCTTTTCGGGGTGGCGAATGGAACAGCCAGACGCAAATTCCATCAAACAGATGCTAAACCAAGTTACGTCATATCGTATCTGGCTGAAACGCACTTTATAAAAATTAACAGTACATACTTATATACTTACGTATAATGAAGTAATAGGCTACGTTGACATCTTGCCGTAGTGAACAGCGAGAGAAGCAATTTCCCGCCACTGCGTCTGGCTGTTCCATTCGCCACCCCGAAAAGGGAGCTTACATTCAACAATAATAACAATAACCTATTTCGAATATTAATGGTGTAATTCGCATACAGTAAATTATTAAAACACTTTTCAGTTGCAAATGTACACCCAAATATCCTTTTATTTACCTAAAACTTACACGTAGCGTAACTATTTAAAGCCCGGGACGCAGTGTTACCATACAAAAACCCCACAGCCGGATGGACAGATGAAAAAAAACAGAGTATAGTCGGAATCTCTTGCCTACCTAGGCCACGCCCCCTTTACACCAGGGCTGTGCATTGACGGCAGGCGTTTAGTGTATGTATATATTATATATTATATATAATATATATATATATATATATATATATATATATATATATATATATATATTATATATATATATATGTGTGTGTGTGTGTGTGTTAATAGACAAATTTACATGCATATAACAGAAATGCAAACTTATGATGATAATTGTAGGTGTTAAATTCAACTGGCCTAATACGCATAACTCCATAAACAGTGTTTTTTAGATAAATAATTTCTGTTAAATTATCAGTTTTTCTAAAATGTTTTCATAAACACTATAGAAATCCAGTGTATATAATTATACATATGTATATATACATTATATATATATATATATATATATATATATATATATATGCTGTACAAACTGTCATAAAGGATTCATATATGTCCTACGAAGCAACATGAACAGAGACATTTCAGAGCAAGAAGAGCAACCAGACATTAGACGAAACCTGAAATACCTTTTAAATTGACGTTTCTTAATTGATTTTCGAGCTATCGCCCGCAATCATTACTTACAGCCACATGCAGTAATTGCCTTTCCAATTCACCTGTTAGCTTTCAATATTGACTTGCGAAAAGGGACGTCATTTGCAACGACAAAAATAACATTCCCTCTTGAAAGTCAATATTAAAAGAAAACAAGACAACACTCGTGTTTAATTTACCCCCACTTAATGACGTTTCTTTTACCGGGTACGTTTTCTCTCCCTCTCTCGTTAAGCTTCTCTTTGCTTCCGTTTTTATTTCTCCTTTTTATCATGGTTTTTTGTTTTAACGGTTCTCTTTCTCTTCCCGCCCCCCATCCCCCTCCATTCCCCCTTCTCTCTCGTAGAGCATCTCCCATTCTTATTTCTTGTTCACTTACAGGAACACGATTCCCTCCCATTGATGAGAAAATATTCAAATTACAGAATATTCAACGTCTCTTCTGGCATGAGTTCGTTGGCAATTCTCTGTATGAATTGAAAATACGTATCGTCTGGAAGAAGTGAAAGTGAATAATGTATGGAGGATTTGAATATGACCTCCAACAGAGAGAGAGAGAGAGAGAGAGAGAGAGAGAGAGAGAGAGAGAGAGAGAGAGAGAGAGAGAGAGAGACTATGAAAACCTATAATTAATGAACAGGCCATTTGGAAAATTGTACAGTGACATCCATTTCTTAATGCTGGTAATCCTGAAATGACGAACTGACGGATTCAGTCAGTGACTGGGGATTACAGAAGACGGGAGAGCATTCCACACTCCGAGAGTACATGGCATGAAGGCGTGATCAAACTGACTATACAGAAAGGTTTTTAAGGTTTATAATAAATCATGAGTAAAGACATCTGATATTTATTAATTAGTATATTATATAAGAAATTGCATCTCCATTTTTGGAAATCGTGTGCAGGGGCATAGATAACGTTTTTTCTGTTATTTTCCTGCAAATTACGCTACTATATATATATATATATATATATATATATATATATATATATATAAACAAACGACTAAATTATCCATAATACACTTTATTTAGTCCATCTGACGGGCAATGAGAAGCCTTCCTATGGTCTGCCCTTTTAAAAGAGGCTTGGAAAAGGTAATGGTGTAATGCTGCCCTTTCCATCGGCCTCTAAATAATCGGAAATTCCATTGTTCTAACAACTGCAACCTGCTTGAGACAACAAAACAACAAAACCTGTTGACCAGGTGAGTATAAGGACATCGGCCTAGTTATACAGCATTAGAAAGGATATATATATATATATATATAATATATATATATATATATATATATATATATATATATATATATATATATGTGTGTGTGTGTGTGTGTGTGTGTGTGTGTGTGTGTGTCACTAAACACGCCCTACCCCTTCAAAATCTATTTTATATAAGTCTACTTGAGTGAAATTCATACACGGCCTACTAATTCAGGACAGACAAGGCACAATAAAGTATACTGGTAGAGAAAAGAGGAGGCCAGACCCTTACTGCTCCTTTGAGCTCAAAATCCTTAAGAATAACTAGACAATATCTATGAATCACGAAATCAGGACCATAAAACAACACAGAAGCTCTGTCTTGACAAAAGCTATTCATTCAATTAACACCTGTTTGCAAACTGTTAAGTCAGCGTTGCCATGGTAACCGTAACGAGAAAGGATAATCTGTGATAGCGAGAAACATTTAAACCGCTTTCTTTTCCATCGTTAAATCGCTCGGAACTGTTTGGATTTGCCCTTCAGTGTACTTGATTTCATTCAGCATAACCTGAGTAAACTGATGTCTGTTCTTGTCCTGTGTATTTATTATTATTACTATTATTATTATTATTCATAGCAGGTGTACTATTGTAAATGTCTTGGAATACGCAAACATGACAGCAGCCACTGCCACCGAAAGGAATGCTGGACTAGCAATCTTTATTCTGTTGTAGCAGGACTGGGAAACTATATCACGTTAAACCAGATTACGTGACTAAGGAATCTGCGTCTTAGTTTTGGGTGTAACTAACTGGGTCTTTTTCTGTAACAGAGAGAAGGTCCGGGGAGCCAAGGCTAAGCCAAGCTACACAGGTTAGCAAAGTTAATACAGGGAATGAGTATAATTATATTGTTTGTTTGTATGGTGCTTTTACGTTGCATGGAACCAGTGGTTATTCAGCAACGGGACCAACTTTATATACGTGACTTTCGAACCACGTCGAGAGTGAACTTTTATCACCAGAAATACACCTCTCTCACTCTTCAATGGAATGCACGAAAATCGAACTCGCGGCCACCGAGGTGGTAGTCCACGGCCAAACCAACCACGCCACTGAGGCGCTAGTATAATTATAGACCAGTATTTCCCGCACATGTAGGTTTAGAGAAACCTATCGCTACATTCTTTGAAACAGGTAGTCCTAAGGATATATAGTGTCAAATCACAGACGTTCAGGTTAATGATATCAAGGTATGGGACAGTTAGTTAGATTTTCCATTTAGGCTAGGAAGAATATCACTCAAGGAGAAGGTTCTGGTAGCAAGAGATATTTAATTAGCTTTTGCCCATTAGCTTGATAGGTTACCCAACTAAGGCTAGACAAGGGATCAGCATTGATGCCCCCTTACCATAGGATAGAGTTCAAAGGTAATTTACAGGTTAATTACAGCCGGTCGAAAAAAAACTACTTTAAATTCTTGGTCAGGAGGTAAAATTCTATGGAAAAAAACGTCAAACTGCCACAGTTGTGGTTCGCAGCGGTATACGGGCTTAGATCTATCAAAATGAATATAGAATACTTCATTTACTCTAATTTATATATATATATATATATATATATATATATATTATATATATATATACATACATATATATATACATATATATATATATATATATATATATATATATATATATATATATATATATATATAATTTAAATATCATTTTCATCCCTAAGAAAAGTAGGTTATCTGTATGTAGGAAAATCTCTCTCTCTCTCTCTCTCTCGTAACCTTCCCCCTTCCCTTCACCAAACAAATATGTGGCCATTTCTTAGCACATTTCGTCCTCTCTCTCGCTTTCGTGCGGACTAGCATTATCTATTTGCAGTCATTCTCAAAAGACATAGGTCTAGGTCCTACTAATTCCAATTTCGTCAATCTTAAACCTTGTGAACACGGTTTATTTGCATTACGAGTCGAATGGCAGATGTTACATACTGTATATGCTCTTTGACTGCTAGAATTATCCTTATAAACCTACCGTTCATTCATTTATGCAAAACCTCTCCTTTCAATCTCTCTCTCTATCTCTCTCTCTCTCTCTCTCTACTCTCTCTCTCTCTCTCAAGTGAATCCCCTTCTTTGCCCGACAAATAATAGGCCCATTTCATTCGCATGAAAATAATTTCAATAAAAATCCCCGGTCTGTCGCTTGTGTGTTGACTATATCCCCTTAGAGCAGTTATTCTTAATATATTCATATGGTCTAGTCCTAATTTCAATCTCATCACTCTTAACTTGCCAAATATGGATTACTTGCTTTAGGAATCGAATGGGAGATATATTTATGGCATATATTTTGATAAAAGCATTCATACAAGCCTATAGTTAAATCTATTTATCCACAATTTTAAATGTAACAGGTACACTAAACCAAACTAGAGTCATGGTGTTAAATACCTGAATCAACAGTGGCACCGCACGCAGAGTAAACGTTGGTTCGGTTTGGCAACATCCTTCAATTCCTTGCATTTGTAGGGTCGTGGTTAAAGCTAACCTTTTCACTGCATACTCTGACTTTTTTTTTCTGTGTTACAGCATCCATAAATAGCACAAATTATTATGGCGAGAACGCATTAAGTCCCAAAAACCTCAAGAATTGTCACATGCTGGTATAAGGGAGGGGGCGGAGAAGGTACTGGCATGCCTGTTGGCAAACCGCCAACCCGCAGGCACCTTATGACGTCTTACTCCTTGGATTAACACATGCTGGATTTTCAGTAGCGGTTTCTCTTCAACTTCAACGAATATGCTGACCAATGACATTAATCTGAAGATCAAATATTGACAACCATTTATACCTACCACTGTAAAATATCCTACAAATTAAAGCGGAAGGGAGGACGAATTAGGATCAACAATCAACTAGAACACGATGAAAGGCAGCCGTTTAATTCCTTATGTATTATTTCTATCATAATGTCTTCTGAATTTGCACACTAAGTCTTGGATTCTACAATGACTTGCTCTATTCTTTCACTATAATGATATCAACAACAATTAATGCGAATAACTTGCACACAAAAATATGCCGGAAAGAGATTCAATGTAAGTCGGTTACTTTGAACTGTCCGCCGAAGAAAGTAGTTCCGCCTCGTGTGTGGGTGGGTAGGTACCAGGGAAACGCTTCCCTCCGAAGTAGTTTCCTATTGACCATTGTATTTGAATTTTGCCACTTTTCTTGTAACCCGGTGCTCTATTTTTCGCCAGTTATTCCACTGTAAAGTATTGTAGTTGGAAAACTAAAGGATTTTAAACTTTTAGTGTGATGATGATGATAATTGCTCTACTAAAATGTGGCTTGCAAATTCAAGGCAAACCTGGCAAAAGGCCACGCGTAAGCTATCTATAGTGGACGTGTTGGAGGGTGGGGGAAATTTATGGAGGAAAACCAATTTTGAACTTTATACATGGTGTCATAAGGTTTAATTTGCCCATATGTATGTTCAGAGGTATATGCCCAAATGGTCAGACTTGGAGTCAGAGTGACGAGGAAGCAGTTTGATTGATTGTCATTTGTCACGCGTGGCAGAAACGCTCGGCGTTCAGAAGTCCCCATTTTTTTCGTTTTTTTTCTTTTAAATGAACAACTTGGGGTTCCTATACAGAGAGGCTCTTACTAGGTTAGTGACTAATGCCAACAAGTGTAAAAGCAATCAGCTTTGTGTGCTTCGATGAGTTAATAATGAGCATCTAGCTGGATGACAGGCCATAGCGGAAGACTGGTTAGCTAATTGCCTTATGGCTAGATGAATGTCCAGTCAGTAATCCTCGTATTAAATCTACTGGAAATCCAGGAACCTCATAGGAAAGCAGTTGCAAATCGAAGACATCGTCGGCTCGATTTCCAAAAACTTGTGATACTTAAGGGTGCTATTACATTTTTTTGTCTACACACACACACACACACTCCCGCTGAGAAAGGCAGCAGAACTGCTGCCCAAAGATACAATTTTGAATCTTAGTATTTTAATATGTCATTGACATTGATGTGGTTATCATTTTTTCCCATTTACTGCGACTCGCCACCGAGTTGATTATTCCGCATTACATTACATATCATCAGTATCGTCACTAATTGGATCACTATCACTTATAGTAGGCTACATATTGATTAAGCTTTGGGGAATTTCGAATACATTACATATCATCAGTATCGCACTAATTTGATCATTTATCACTAATTGTACATAATGATTATGCTTTGACGAATTTTCGAATACATTACAATATATCATTAGTATCGTCACTAATTTGATCACTATCATTAATAGTACATATTGATTAAGCTTTGAAGAATTTCAAAACACACCTTCCCCTCTCAACAGTTAGATTAACACTGCTCGAGAGGGCAGTGCTTGTGCTCCCCGTCCCCTCACCTTTACGCGCGGGCTGGCTACCACATTATCACCCTGCTACCAAAATGAGAACTGCTGAGCACCAGCAGTTCCACATACTGTTTCAATTTATTTGCTTTTTTCTATTTGCAAAAACAAGAGAATGGTAATCATTTTGTAAGGATTATTAATAAGCTATACTTAATTTCTCATATCCATGTATATATTCATAATTTTGCGCATATATATGAAATCTATAGGGGGTGCTGCAGTTCCACTGTAGTACTACAGACGAGCCACCACTGCATACCTGAATCCTGAAACAATATTCCACTTGAAAACTGTATTGGCCAGTATGTGCCCGTAAACCTCATATCAGTTAAAGGAAGGGAAATATATAAAGGCTATACAGTAGAATGACGCAGTTTTGAAGTATTAAAAAAGTAAGTTCTAATTCGTGCTACTTTATGTTGCGTAAACGTGTATATACATATTAACTTGAGAATAATGTTAAACTCCCATCTTAATTCGATGAACAAAAGCATCTGACACTTTTCCAAATCTTTGGAGAGTAGTTTTTTTAAGTATGAACCTCTCTCTCTCTCTTCTCATTTCTCCTCTCTCCTTCTCTCTCTCTATCTCTCATCTCTCTCTCTCCTCTCTCTCGCTATTCTTCCTCTCTCTCTCAAGATGCTCCACAAGTAATGGGATTAAGAATAACCAATTGCTCCACCCTTACAATGACTGGTAATTAATGGCCAGTTAATTGAGGGCGGTTATGATCTTAGAAGCTGACCAAGATGAGATAGTGAGGTTTTTCTTCTAGGTCCTTCGAGAAGGGTGACGTAATGGCTTTATCCCAGGTCCGTAACGAAAGATCAATTTCTGGCGATAAAAGCTGATTGCCAATAGATGTGATAGGTTGACAGCATCTACGCTGTATTCTGTAAGAACTGTTAATTTATAAGAATTCAAATAATTAAAGAATACTTATTTTTTTATGCTAAGTAGCCTACTTTGTCTTTTTTTTATGACATGAAATTTATTGGTTAAACTTATTCACGTTATTTCTGGGCTAATATGAAAACCAGTCTGTTCTCAAATTTGTCCATACATATATATCTCGATGTAAAATATGACGCCGCCAAACCTACTACCACACACCTGCAATAATCTGGAGGAGAGACAAAGCTTTAACCTCTATGTCAGACCACATGCGTTTTTAAACTTGATTCTAGATTCCTCTTACAGTTTCAACGCCACGGTAACCTCTCTGGGTAGAAATCAGCTTGATTTGAAAGTGGAAAGCGGTTACCTTCAAAGAATTGCACATAAACCTTTCCAGTTCCGGTGATATTGAAGTGAG
>NC_061105.1:42478798-42518798 GCF_015104395.2 Macrobrachium nipponense | reverse complement strand
CTATTCTATAGTTTTTGAGGTTACGAAGGAGAATAGTGACACTCCCAATAGCCTTCAAGTCCAAGTTCAGCTCCCGATAGGAAGGCAGGGAGAGAAACGGTGGGAAGGGGGTGACAAGTAACTACAGATATTAGTGACTAATCCATAGTTTTCTTAGTCCAAGTTCAGCCCAGCCCCGATAGGAAGGGCGGGTGAGAAAAGGGTTGAAAAATCAAACTAAATGTTTACAAAATGACGGTATAATTAATATCTAATATCATAGTTTTTGAGGTCGCTGGGGTGAATAAAGACACTCCCGATGCCCTTCAAGTCCAAATTCCGCCCCAATAGGAAAGGGTGGTGGCAAGTGGTAAAAATATGAAATGTCAAATATACTGGGCAATGTAACTGAAGCAACTATCTTACTAGTAATAAAGGGAAGAGAGAGAGCTAAAGTAGAGGGCATTTGGGGGGAGAGAGAGAGCAAGAGTTTATCTGTTGTCATTCAGAGTTTTCCCAGTTCAGATAGTGTATATATATAAATATATATATATATATATATATATGTATATATATATGTATGTATATATATATATTTACAAGAACATCATTATATATATATATATATATATATATATATATATATATATATATATATATATATATAATATATATATATATATATTTAAGAACCTCTTCATATGTTGAAACAAATTCTATTTGCGATTCCCCAAAGCTTCAGTCTAAAAAACCTGCCACCACACCAGTCTTGTTCAATTTCTCAGATGGATATATTCCTCCCTTTGGCCGAAATAGTTACTTCACAGAATGTGAAAGTTCTTCTTTACATTCTCAAAATTCAAAAGCAGTTGAACCAAAGGTTTTTCCTTCACAGGAAAAAACAACCCCAATGGTTTTCAACTCCGTTTTACTGCACATCTGAAAGTATCAGAATAATGACAGAAACGAGCCTGGGATATTGGGTTTGAAAATTTCAGCAGGATTTATTTGTGAGTGAAGAGATTGTAAACGTTTACCTCCGTGAAACGTTGCTGTTGGTCAAGGCAATATCTCTTCGGCTTTCCTTCAGTTAACAATTAAGTCTAAAAACTTATTTTCATTTAAAGGTCGGGAGTGTTGTAAATCGGATGCTATTGGCGTTTTGAAGTTAGGATCTTTATTGAATATACTTTTGTATTTTTGCTTGTTTGTTTTAAACTTGCAATACTTCATTAGTCTTCTCCATCAGTGGTGAAATATCAGTCATACATGCTTTATAACTTTTGGTCAAGTACTGAATGGAATTTCTCTCCTTTTGGGTGTCAGAAGTACTTACAGATCTGAAGCTTTAAATCAGTAGGTTTTCTAAAAGTGATTAGTAATTTTAGCCAAAGTTATAGGATTAACACAAATTCAACTTAATTGTCCTTATATCAGCCGGTAGTTATGGATAGATTTTAATGTCGTTGGTTAGTCTTTTTGCATTCTTATGGGAAATATTGAAAGTTTTTTTGCAGTGATTTTTACTATTTGTTTCCAGTTTAGTTTTAGCAATTAAAATGCAGAAAATAAAATATTTTTGTTCACAATCTTCATCGCTTTTCCCGCATTTGTACCGATGTGCTTTTCACAATTATTTTTATCCCTTTTCCCCCCTTTGGTCAAATCCTCTCCACATTTACATTTATTTACTTTTTCCAATCACATTCCTATGATGGATTCTCCTGTGATCGTCTTTAGTTCCATTCTGAGTCGTCCTTAAATAAATTCATTTTCTCTGTGCTATTGTAATCGTTCCCATTATTATCTCTCCCAAAGCATTCACTCCCCTTCAAATGATTACCATTATAATGGAATCCTTTTAAAGGTGCTTAAGACAGACTACCAATTTAAATATTTTTGGAAGGGAGAGCCATTACATTTGTCAGAAAGTCGCTGAAACTATTTAGCGTAAAAATGAGAAGTCTTTCGTCTTGAGCGAGAAGACATCGTCTGTGTCTGAATAAGGGAGAGATATATTTCTCCGTCAGAATGCTTCTAAATACTCGCAAATCGTCTTTAGCAACCTCTGTTGTCGCTCACCTAGAGGCTGTTGTCCTGTATTAAGCTTTTTAACCTTCCAGAGAGAAAAAGACAGAGGGGGAGTATCATACTAAAAGTGATTGTTAACAATATTTTTCCTTTTTTCACTCTCGTACTTTTCAAGTACTAATAACGAATCATCATAATTTGTGGTAGGTTTATTAGAAGTGGTTTAGTTTAAATTGCTATTGTAGTTGTTGTTATTGTTAAATAATGTATTAGTTTATCTGAGGTATTCGTTTGAATTTTTTTTTTATTGTGGAACAATCTCATCATTGCTTTGAAATTCATGAAGTAACAAATATTCAGATAATTTAAAAAGCTTCTCTCTCTCTCTCTCTCTCTCTCTCTCTCTCTCTCTCTCTCTCTCTCTCTCTTTGTCTCTCCTAATGAAGTGGTATAAGTCGATGGTATTGTCAGAGAATATCACTTAACAGATTCGAAGATAATGAGAAAAGAGGAGCTCTTCTGTATAGATGACGCTTTGTCAAGTCCGTCTATGCTTCGACATATGTAGGAATGAATGGTTACGTAGCTATGTGCTTGTACATGTTTATAATTACGTATTTCATGTCTTTGAATGCAGGATTTTGGTGTGCTGTGTTTATTTGTGTGCTGCGGTTATAGGATTTACATACTAAAAACTAACTATTTATATATATATATATATATATATATATATATATATATATATATATATATATATATATATATATATATATACAGGGTGTCCATAAAGTCCAAATAGCAACATGAGCAATAAATACTTGCAATGGTACTGGGACTTTATGGACACCTTGTTTATATATATTATATATATATATATATATATATATATATATATATATATATATATATATGTGTGTGTGTGTGTGTGTGGGTGTGTGTGTGTGTGTGTGCGTATTAGAATTATTACTAAAACATTTTTTCCCATGAACAACATATGGATGGAGATTGCTTGCTTCATTTATATTTCCTACTTTCAGGTCGGATTTGAGTTGCACTCTCTCGCATTATGAGTTGCTGCTCATCAAGGTCAATCAGGTCATCCAGCACCGCGAAAACAGTAAGAGCAGGGAACAAAGGTCAAAGATGTCACTGCAATTTCTGGCTGAAGGTGCAGTCAAACTTGGTTCTTATCGGGCGTATCTTTTCTCTCCGTCAGATTCTTGATTTTTTTTTTTTTTACTTTTTAGTTTCCTCTAAAAGAAAGCTACTGAGATGCCTTTTGTCCGCCCTCATATCGTAAACACTACTGATGCTAGAGGCTGCAAACTGCTATGTTGATCATCCACCCTCCAATCATCAAACAAACCAAATTGCAGCGCTCTAGCCTAAGTAGTTTTTTTTTTTTATTTCATTAGTGTTTAAAGTTAACCATGATCCTGCCTCTAGCAACTTTATGCGACAGGCCACCACCGGACCATGGCTGAAAGTTTCATGGGTTGCGGCTCCTACAACATGATATACTGTATAGACAACTCGATTGCGCAGAAAAAACTTTTGAGTAATTTGTGCTTTTTTTTTTTAATGTTATGTCATTCGTAAGGATAAGAGTTGAGAGCATATTTTTCATCGAGTTGATCAATATTTAAAAAAAATTAACGATTATTTTTAATGTCTGCAAACATATCACTAATGGCATTAGTTACTAAGTGCGTTGAGAGAAATCAGACGAAGTATTCCAGTGTGACTTATAAATCATTCCTCGTTTGTCTTATAGGTTTCTAAAATAAACACCCCGCACCTCTCTCTCTCTCTCTCTCTCTCTCTCTCTCTCTCTCTCTCTCTATAAAAATAATCCCATCTGCAAAAACACGGGTGATTTAATTACATCTTGAAAGAGAATAAAACCGCTTTGATAGCAGAGGCAGCTCAAAGCCTCGTGTGATATGATTAGGTAATTGAATTTATGTTCGTTCTGTGGTTCTAATGCATCGACTGAATAATTGAACGACGCTCATTATTTCTTCTCAAAACTGATTACTGGGAAAATAAAAGCTTTGATTGTAGTGGTTGAAACGTTTTGATGGTGATGATGAACTTGATGTAAACACGGATTGTGTACAATATATGTAAAGCCTTCAACCTCGATGAAAATTACTGATGCACAATATTCTGTTTTTTTTTCATTGACACGAGGGATTTTCTCTTCTTCAATAGACACAACTGATAAAGCATAATGCAGGGTTTTCAACCTGGGGTACGCATACCCCCAAATGGTCTGTCAGGGGGTACGCGCTCCCATGGCCACTCGAATGTGCTTTAGCAAAAAATGCTCCTCGGCCAACTTGGATAGTTAATGAAAACAGTTTCAGCCATTTCATAAATTAGCATTGCAGCTCATGTAATAATAATGTATTATGTTTTTGCAGCTCAGCACCATTAAACCTTGAAAATTTACTGCACAGCCAGAGGTAAATAATTATAAAATTCTGTCTATTTTTTTATGGAATTCTTCATGTTCACAATATTATTGGTTATGGAGAAACAAATCCACAGTTATGTAATTGTAGATATATTTAAATTTAAAACTTTAAGTATAGCTTTAATCTGACTGATAATGGGAACCGAACAGATTCCCGAAAGCTATCCTTAAAGTTTTAAATTTAGATATATGTACATTTACATAACTGTGGATCTGTTTCTCCATTTGAAGACTCTTGCTACTATGAGGATTTTTTAATTGTTGGTTATGTCAGGAGAGTTATGTACTTACTTCCCCTATGTACAGTTTTTCTGAGTTGGTTTTGTTTTCCACGTTATACAAAGTGAAGGGGGTACATTACTGACATTACAAATACCCGAAAGGGTACGTGGGGAGGAAAAGGTTGAATACCCCTGGCATAATGGCTTTACTTTCTCCTTCACTTGTGCTAAAGGCGTTCTTTCTTTATCACCGGGAATAAATTTCTCGTTTTAATCCTCATGAATATAATAACCGTTAGTTCCTTGTTTTATCCTTGTTTTATTTGCGTGGTAAACTTGACGACCGAATAATAAAAGATTTACACCAGTGGTAAAACACCAACAACTAATAGTATAACGAAAGTTATAACACTTACCTCCTGTGTTATTGAACCAGACGTTACCATTGGCTACAGTGACATTGGCTGTGGAATTTTACCGTCATCTACATAAAACATGAAATAGACTACTTTTACACGTACTAAAACAACAGGAAATGCTACTTCTACCATAATACTATTCCTGATCACTCAATCGGCCAAGACAGGAAAAAGATAAAAGAATTCCGGCCCAATATTCTGGGTGGGATAGAAGCTGGAACTAGGACATCAGGAATTGGGAATTTCAAGTGATCTTAGATCCTTATCAATTTTTTCTGGAATGCAATGACTCTTGGAAAAGAGATTCATAAAGAGAGGAATCTCTCTCTCTCTCTTCTCTCTCTCTCTCTCACTGATGATATCAAATGTTATAAACAGTGCTAAAAGTGCTTTGATAAGGACTGGAATATTAATATGAATCAAAATAATAAAGGAAATAGATGGGTATTTCATTTTTCTAATGATCTGATTTATTGCAATTGAATAACTGAAAGCATCTTCAAAACTTGACTGTGAATAGGAAGCATACTTAGTGTGGTGGTCTTCTTTCAAGAGTAAGCATACTGAAGCATTATCCAGCATTCTTGACTTGGAGGAAGGTTACTTCCATAGGAGAACGCTAATCAAGCTGTGGGGAGGTAATATATACCGAGAATGGGTTCACGGACGTTGGAGAGACTTTGTTATTAGGTTCTATATATGTGTGTGTGTGTGTGGGTATGTATGGATGTATATGTATATGCATATATCTATAAGTTTGGGAATGATTTAGTTTATTTTTTTGTGATTCTAAAAGACCATGAGGACAAAATCAATATGTACCTCTGCATGAAGCGACGAGAGCGAGGAAAGTTACGTAGAGAGAGAGAAAGTTACTCGGTACTCAAGTTGAAAACTTTCCACATATCGAAACACGGCGCTTGTCTTTCATTTCCTTTTTTGAAGTGAAGAACCTTTGTCATAAAGAGAGAGAAAGAGAGAGAGAGGGTCTGAATACAAATGACCTCCACCACTCACTACTATTACCATACTTTTCTATGTAAGACTTCGGCCATCCAAAAGTTTTCACTTTCTCAAAGAACTGTTAGACAAACAAACAAACAATCGTCACTTGTTTGACCCGAGAAACGTTTACATCTGACAGAAAGGGTCACCATTGTCTCCTTTTAGTTGCGCCCATATTGATTGATTGGGGTCTTCGGAGTTTGGCAACTGGGTCATCTTAGGTCACAAATTGCTGTATTTCTCTTCCCTTATTCGCTCCTTCACGTTCACTTTGATTTCTTGGTTTATTAATTACAAGTACTCATTTAAATGATTATGTATGGCGTTATTTGTTTTCCGGTATAATAGCCTTTATTTGAATGTCTGTATTAAAGTTTTACGACTTACTCGTATTTTTGTATATAACTACGTAGAATTTTGTTATTAAGTTGAAATGAAATTGATGGTCCAGCCAAAAGTTCAGTCTTAGAAAAATATATAAAATATAGACCTATTTAAGGGCGCAATGAAAATTAAATATAGGATAAAATTCAAAACAAAATCGAATTGGAGAGGAAAATTCGTGTTTTAATAAAATACTTTATTTTTCACATCAGTATTTGCTTCTTTTATTATTTTCATAGACTCGATTAAATGTGCATCTTTGTAAGTTATTTTTGATAAAAAAAATTAAAACTGATAAATTAGAACGGAAATATCGCCTATTTCCGTCAACTGGCAAGAGAAAATTCGTAGGAGGAAGAAGACATATTTCGAATTCTTCGACACCTTCAAATTTTTATCGCATTTTCTTTGATTGCCTAAATTTGTCTTCTTTATCTCCTTTCACTCCGGAGTTCCATATATTCGATTTCTCTCTGTTATTTTTCCTCCGAAAGCTAAAAAGTTTATGTGAGGTGGGGTGGGGCTGGGGGTGCCTCCAATACAGAATTCTTTTTGCTCTGTCCAGAGTAACTTCCCGAATAGAATCGGAGATATGTCCACCCCATATCCGAAGCTCCACGCATTCCACCATACACAGTCAAACCCACAAGGGAATTCTTCCCTTAAAAAAAGTTATTCTTTTTTTTTTTTTTTTCGTTTGAAAGTCTTCTGTTCCCCCATTTTCTGACGGACCCTTAAAAGTTCTAGCGGTTGCTGGACCCTAAGGTGTAGAAAACAGGTTCCAGAGT
Organism: Macrobrachium nipponense; assembly: GCF_015104395.2. Lineage (NCBI taxonomy): Eukaryota > Metazoa > Arthropoda > Malacostraca > Decapoda > Palaemonidae > Macrobrachium > Macrobrachium nipponense. The sequence goes on along the minus strand of NC_061105.1, from coordinate 42,511,492 downwards.
CTGACGTTTAGGGACAAGAATTCGCGTCATATTGAACTCTTGGAGAACTTCTATGAATGTTTCAGTCTGTTATGAGCACATAATTATTGATGCGATATTTCCCATCTTTTCTAGTCGAAAAAATGTCTTTGGAATGTTTGCATATATGTATATGTATTATATATATATATATATATATATATATATATATATATATATATATATATGTATATATATATATATATATATGTGTGTGTGTGTGTGTGTGTGTATGTATGTATGTATGTATATAGGATATAAATATATACATCAATAAATATATATATATATATATATATATATATATATATATATATATATATATGTTGTGTGTGTGTGTGTGTGTGTGTGTATGTATGTATGATGTATATATGATACAAATACATATATATATATATATATATATATATATCTATATATATATATATATATATATATATATATATATATATGTGTGTGTGTGTGTGTGTGTGCGTGTGTGTGTGCACGTGCGCATGTGTGTGTTTGTGAGTGTATTTATGCATCTACGTACGCAATATTGTTTAGCTCAATACTTTGTTTCGCTTAATCACGTTTATTTAGCCCTAGTACAGAATACATAAATAAATCTTTGAAAGAATTTCCTTCAAAGGCCCACCCACTTTCTAGTGAATATTGCTTTCATGCAAATTCTTACATGGAAATTCAAGAAGAAAGACTTGTTCTTCCTGAATTCGACGGGGTGGGGTGTGCTTTTAGTTTTCTTTTCTTTTGGTTTTGTTTTTTTTTGCCACTATCAGTTTGCCTTTATTTACTGTCTCTCACTCCAATGTATATTCACAACTTAGTTTTTATCTCTCTCTCTCTCTCTCTCTCTCTCTCTCGAAGAAGAAGAAGAAGAAGAAGAAGAAGAAGAAGAAGAAGATGAAGAAGAAGAAGAAGAAGAACGTTTGTTTTGGTAACAAAATGATAAACATTCTGATTTTTCCAGTACAAATGACACCATTTCTTATAACGGTCGTGTAATCAAGACCTTATCCATCTTGTTCATGGAAATCCGTTTTGTCACAGAAAAATGACTCGTTATACCCAGAGCAACAAACCTCATGTAGATACTGACCTGGAATTAGCACTTCAGTAAAACAGAGCCAAGAGCCAGGTGGATTCAAATACACTTGCAGCCTGAAAGGTTGTTTTGGAAGGAGCCTACAAATCATTATGCTGGGCTCTGTATGGTAGTCACGAGTCGATCTGAACTGGAATTCACGGTACTGGGCGAAGCAGCTTTTAAAGACCCTGTATGGAGGAGGGGGTGGGGGTTGGGCGGGCGAGACAGGGATGAGGGAACTTTTTTACTGATTCAGCAAAAGAGATTGAGAAATTTATATATAATCAGCAAAAAAATAGAGAACTTTATGTATGATCAGGAAATGGGATTATGAAATTCATATATAATCGGCAAGAAAAATGGAGAAATTTATATAAGTTCAAGAAATGAGATCATGAAATTTATACATAATCAACCAGAAAAATGTAGAAATTTATAAGTGATCAGGAAATGAGATTATGAAATTTATATATAATCAGCCAGAAAAATGGAAAAATTTATATATGATCAGCAAAAGATATTGAGAGATTTTGAAAAAATCAACAAGAGAGATGGAGAAATTTAAGCTCTATTTAGAAATGATGGTAAGTAAATTAGAATGATTGATTTATATTGAAAAGGATACGAGTAGGTCAGGATAGTTCTAAAGGAAATAATTAATAGTAACTAAGACCCAGACATACAGAATAAAAGTGGTGAAATTCAAGGGTACAAAATTATCAAACTTTGCTAAATTAATTGACAAAATAAAGCATGATTCAATGGCTTCATGTAAAAACTGACGACTCAAAAAGGGAGATGATAAAGTACCTGAAATTTAACTCTTAATTTTATGCAAGAAACGAAAGTGTTAAGGAACAAAATCGTGAGCAAATCCACATTCCCACTTCTTATCAAAACCAACCAAATTCTTACAATTATCGCCTTGATTCTGAAGATTTCTTTATGTTGAGATATATTACACTTAAATAACCAGTATGTAATCCAACCCATTTGCAAACATCACCTTACTATTATGGTAGATCCTAAACATAGACCAAGTCTTATTTTTAGCTAAATTTTTTTTTTTATTTTTCCTTCACAAAATGTTTTTGAAAACTATTCCTTTGCTGAATACGATTTGATAGATGCCCCACAAATTAAGGCCAATTACATCTAATCGATGTGGGGAGGGGGGAGGGGGAGGGTCCCCTGGAACAGATTTCCAGAGGAAATGTCAAAGTGATTAAAGTTAATTGTTCCTCTGAGACCTTCATTCACGGTGCCTTCACAAAACTTATATGATATTCCAGTTTCAACAACTGTCAGTTCCAGTTAAGGTGAAGGTCTCAGAGGAACAATTAACCTTAATCATTGTGACATTTCCTCTGGAAATCTGTTCCAGGGGACCCTCCCCCTCCCCCTCCCCACATCGATTAGATGTAATTGCCTTAATTGTGGGGAAGATATTAATTGTTCAAGTTGAAATGTTTATTTGTCTCTCTCTGAAATGGATGAGAAATTGCTGCTTTGAATTTTCGGTAAAATGTTTAAGCAGGAAGTTTGTTAATGTCTTAATGACGAGAATCAATTTTGATCTGTTATATTTGATGAAATTCCGCATGAAGGGTAGATTTCTGTTCGTCAAAAAGATCTTCATCCCACAAACCTTCTGAAGAATGCATGGAAACATTCCTGCACATGTACCACAGACATTATACTAGGAGTTTTTGTACTGTTATACAATTCATAATTATCTCTAAAATAATTTGACATCTTTTTTCGATGTGTCAGATAATGATAGGAAGTTGCGAGATTTCGATAAATTTCAATACATATACCATTATAGCATTGAATTCACTTTTTGTTATAGAGAACGATTTTATTTGCTAAAATACAACATAACATTCATTAAGTATTTACTGTCTGGTGCATGTTTTATTTCGTAAGGTTATCATAAGCGTTGATGACATTTATTAAGTATTTACTGTCTGGTGCATGTTTTATTTCATAAGTTTGCCATAACTGTGGATAACATCATAAGTTTGAAACCATAGGAAGGCGTGGAAGAGTCACTTAACTAACTCAGATGCATTTGTGAGAAAAGCATCAGTTAAGGAAGAAGTAATATTTTACAGAAATGCGAAAAAAAGTAGCGTTTCTTCAGAAGTGTTCCTTGAAAACACATTGTCATAAATCGTCTTAAACTTACGGATCTCCTCAAGCTTAAGGACCCAAATCTTAATGAGAGGGGGAATGGTTGAATTTTCGTAAAAGTTTTGTGAAAGGACATTTGAAGACTAATATGTCATCATCATCACCATCATCATTATTAGCATACTCTTCCACTTCTCAGCTTAATCCCTAGTCTGGGACGCTGTTTTTAATAATAATAATAATAATAATAATATTTATAGCGGCTCGAATCCTAGAGCTGCGTTCTCATTGGTCGAGCCGGTCTGGGGCGAAGTCTGGATCTCCTCGTTGATGGTTGCCGTGCGAAGCGCTAGAGTAGTGCATCGGGAAATGAATGTCAGGGGTCTTACCTGCGGTAGGAATCCTATCATCCCGCTGGTGCTCCTGGATATTTGGGTGGTTGTTTGCTGCTGATCTTCGGGCGGCGGTAGGGAGGAGAAACGTTTCTTGGGTAATGTTCAAGTTAGGTTTCTCCTTTCCTATATGGAGGGCTTCAGGATTCGTAAACGTCGGGGATCGGTGGTTTGGTCAATTATTTCGATATTAGGTACAATATCTCTCCTTTTTAATCTTACGTTATGCGGGCAGTGCTGGCGTGAGTTATAAATGGCCTCCCGCTTGGGCCGGGGTGGGCAGAAGATTCTCTTGGAGAATCGCATGGTGGTCATGCCGATGTATTTGCCGAGCATCCTCGGACGGGGCACGTGCATCGGTAGACCACGCTCGTTCTTTCAAGGGATCCTGCAGAGGGGTGGGGCGCTGGGGTTGTTCCTCATCACCAGGGCTTCTTGTCTTCTTCGTTTTATAATATATTATTAAATTAATGGTCTTTGTCCTGATTGGTGGGGGTGACGTTTCTCTCTATGATGGTCTTGAGGGCTTGCTCGTCCTCCTTATACCTTCGTGAAAGTGCCCTTTGTAAAAAAGCTTGATGGGCTCTGGGATGTCGGGGTGGGTACCCCCAGGAACCCCGCCCCGACATCTCAGAGCCCATAATAATAATAATAATAAAATAATAATAATAATAATAATAATAATAACAATAATAATGGAAATGCTTCAGTATTCCCAGAAAATCCAGGGAAAAGAAACCGCTTTCGAGATCCCCAATAAAAACTTACTTTAAAGGAAAGATGTGGGCTAAACCGAGTTAATTATCGAAGAGTCTCATTCAACCCCTCCCCACTTGAGACTTTTGCAGAGGAATAGTTTTGCAGGGTTGGTTGTTAAAGGTGTTGCTGTAAGATCATCTCTCTCTCTCTCTCTCTCTCTGTCACATACACATGCTACAAATGAATTACAGGAAAGACAATTTCAAATCCGTGAGGTAAAGAATCCAAAGCGTTTCAGTGGCGTGATCGGTATGGTGTTGGCCTGCCACCTCGGTGGCCGCGGTTCGATTCTCGGGCATTCCACTGAGGGGTCAGGGATGTGTATTTCTGGTGATAGAAGTTCACTCTCGACGTGGTTCGAAAGTCACGTAAAGCCGTTGATCCCGTTGCTGAATAAACACTGGTTCCATGCAACGTAAAAACACCATACAGACAATACAAACAAAGCAAAGAATCCAGGAAGTTTAAGGCCCAAAATATTGATAGTATTCGAAAAGGCTTCCTGACGCCCACAATTGTCAAGTAGGAATAGAAGATTTTGTTTTCTTTGGTGGGGCCGGAGGAGAATACTAGATGTATTACAGGGAAGAGAGAGAGAGAGAGAGAGAGAGAGATATTTCGTACATGTGAGGGATACCTGTGCGATAAATAAAGCAATGTGTAGGAACGAGGAGAAATCATTCATCATTTTTGGGACCCAGACCATAACACTACGAGGTTATACATAAGGCCCTAAGCCTCCCACTAATAATAATAATAATAATAATAATAATAATAATAATAATAATAATAATAATATGTGGCGCCGTGGAGGAGTTGGTTAGTCTTCAATAGACTTAAGTCAAGTTGAAAGCAACAAATTGGGGCTGGGGTCAGTCGTTGGATGGGTGACCGCTCTCCTCGGCGTTGATTCCTTGGGAAAGGATCTTTACCATAATTTCCTCAGTCTACTCAGCTGTAAATGAGTACCATATCCCTGATGGGGTAGGGTCCAGCTAGGGGTTAAATAGCAAAAACTCAGCAATGATGGAAAGAAATGAAGGAATAAAGGAAACGACAACGACTAAATGGAACCTCTGGCAAAACAGAGGAGCTTCGTCGGCAACCAGGTATTCAACCCAATTGAAGGGGGAAGACGGTCAGGTACTTGGAGGTCGTCATCCAGCAACTGATCACCACAACGAAACGTAATCAACAGCCTGAGATTGGAGCTACAGAGGCAAAAAGGAAAGAAATGGACAAGAGAAGAAAATAATAAGGAAATATGGAGATGCTACATCAGAAGCAAACCGACGGAGAGAGGGATATAGAAGAAGATTGATCACATCTGGAATGAGAGGAATAACACAAACAGAGCAGAGGCTGGCAGACCAAGTAAGGAACATAAAGAAAAAGAACTGGCTCTCCCCAACAGAAAGAGAAGAACTGGAAAGGGAAATGTCACACGACAACGAATTACACGAAGACGAACTGAGAGACGATGCCACAGAAGACGACAGGGAGGATGAAGTATCAAACAACGACACACGAAGAAACACCGACGAAGCAACAGAGAGGACGGAATGGGTAGAAAAGATTAGACAATGGATGGAGCCAGATACAGAGAGAACAAAGATCCCCTCCATGAAAGCCTACAACACCAAGAAATTAAGGAGAAAACAAGTAGGTCAATGAAATAATGGCCTAATACACCACCAGTATCACAGAAACAAATAACTTGACATATGCAGGAGCAAGATTAGTAGCAGAACTGATGGGGATTCGAACACCAACACCACCGTCACAACCAACCCAACAGAAACCAAAACAGCAACCTCCTTGGAAAAGGCGCCTGGAAAAGCAAATCATGGTGATGAGATCTGACTTGAGTAAACTGAAAGAGATGGCAGAAAAAAGGCTTCCTTAAAGAAGCACAAGAAAACAAGGGAGGAACTCCAACGAGAAATACAAAGTACAAGAGAGGGGACTAAACAACACAATAGAAGATGTAAAACCAGAGGCTTAAGGCCAAAGCACACAAGAATCCAACGGTACATGAACAGGAATAAGGGATACCAACAGAACAAACTATTCGGAACCAACCAGAAAGACTATACAGCCAACTAAGAGGGGAAGACAACCAGCCAGAAATTCCTGAAGCCGAACCAAGTAAGAGACTCTGGGAAAACATATGGAGCAATCCGGTATCACACAACAAACATGCAACATGCTCCAGGAAGTCAAGGAAGAAGAAACAGGGAGAATAAAAACAAAGATTCACAGAGATCACGACAGACACAGTCAGACACCAACTAAAGAAAATGCCAAACTGGAAAGCCCCAGGTCCCGATGAAGTCCATGGATACTGGCTTATTAAAAACTTCAAGGCCCTACACCCACGAATAGCAGAACAACTCCAGCATTGTATCTCAAATCACCAAGCACCCAAATGGATGACCACAGGAAGAACATCCTTAGTACAAAAAGACAAGAGTAAGGGAAATATAGCCAGTAACTACAGGCCTATCACCTGCCTACCAATAAAATGTGGAAGTTACTAACAGGTATCATCAGTGAGAAAGGCTATACAACTACCTAGAGGAGACAAACACCATCCCCTATCAACAGAAAGCTGCAGAAGGAAGTGTAGGGCACAAAAGACCAGCTCCTGATAGACAAAATGGTAATGAAGAACAGTAGGAGAAGGAAAACCAACCTAAGCATGGCATGGATAGACTATAAGAAAGCCTTCGACATGATACCACACACATGGCTAATAGAATGCCTGAAAATATATGGGGCAGAGGAAAAATATCCATCAGCTTCCTCAAAAATACAATGCGCAACTGGAATACAATACTTACAAGCTCTGGAATAAGACTAGCAGAGGTTAATATCAGGAGGAGGGATCTTCCAGGGCGACTCACTGTCCCCCCCAATACTCTTCGTAGTAGCCATGATTCCCATGACAAAAAGTACTACAGAAGATGGATGCGGGTACCAACTCAAGAAAAGAGCAAGAATAAAATCAACCATCTGATGTTCATGGACGACATCAAGCTGTATGGTAAGAGCATCAAGGAAATAGATACCCTAATCCAGACTGTAAGGATTGTATCTGGGGACATCAGAATGGAGTTTGGAATAGAAAAAATGCGCCTTAGTCAACATACAAAAGGCAAAGTAACGAGAACTGAAGGGATAAAGCTACCAGATGGGAGCAACATCAAACACATAGATGAGACAGGATACAAATACCTGGGAATAATGGAAGGAGGAGATATAAAACACCAAGAGATGAAGGACACGATCAGGAAAGAATATATGCAGAGACTCAAGGCGATACTCAAGTCAAAACTCAACGCCGGGAAACATGATAAAAGCCATAAACACTTGGGCAGTGCCAGTAATCAAGATAGCAGCGCAGGAATAGTGGAATGGACGAAGGCAGAACTCCGCAGCATAGATCAGCAAAACCAGGAAACAAATGACAATACACAAAGCACTACACCCAAGAGCAAATACGGACAGACTGTACATAACACGAAAGGAAGGAGGGAGAGGACTACTAAGTATAGAGGACTGCGTCACATTGAAAACAGAGCACTGGGGCAATATCTGAAAACCAGTGAAGACGAGTGTCTAAAGAGTGCATGGGAAGAAGGACTAATAAAAGTAGACGAAGACCCAGGAAATATACAGAGACAGGAGAAAAGACAGAAAGAACAGAGGACTGGCACAACAAACCAATGCACGGACAATACATGAGACAGACTAAAGAACTAGCCAGCGATGACAATTGGCAATAATGGCTACAGAGGGGAGAGAGCTAAGAAGGAAACTGAAGGAATGATAACAGCGGCACAAGATCAGGCCTAAGAACCAGATATGTTCAAAGTACGATAGACGGAAATAACATCTCTCCCATATGTAGGAAGTGCAATACGAAAAATGAAACCATAAACCACATAGCAAGCGAATGCCCGGCACTTGCACAGAACCAGTACAAAAAGAGGCATGATTCAGTGGCAAAAGCCCTCCACTGGAGCCTGTGCAAGAAACATCAGCTACCTTGCGTAATAAGTGGTACGAGCACCAACCTGAGGGAGTGATAGAAAAAAACGATCAGGCAAAGATCCTCTGGGACTATGGTATCAGAACGGATAGGGTGATACGTGCAAATAGACCAGACGTGACGTTGATTGACAAAGTCAAGAAGAAAGTATCACTCATTGATGTCGCAATACCATGGGACACCAGAGTTGAAGAGAAAGAGAGGGCGGAAAAAATGGATAAGTATCAAGATCTGAAAATAGAGAATAAGAAGGCATATGGGATATGCCAGTGGAAATCGTACCCATAATCATAGGAGCACTAGGCACGATCCAAAGATCCCTGAAAAGGAATCTAGAAAAAAAACTAGAGGCTGGAAGTAGCTCCAGGTCTCATGCAGGAAGAGTGTGATCCTAGAAACGGCACACATAGTAAGAAAAGTGATGGACTCCTAAGGAGGCAGGATGCAACCAGGAACCCCACACTATAAATACCACCCAGTCTAATTAGAGGACTGTGATAGAGCAAAAAAAAAATAATAATAATAATAATAATAACAGAAACCAAAACAGCAACCTCCTTGGACTTCAATGCTGTTGTCGACTCGGCCAACAAGTGAGGTATAAGTTGATAGCAACCTATACCTCACTTGTTGGCCGAGTCGATAACTTCACTGAAGTCTTGAAGTATATATATGTTCAGTCGCCAGAAATTTAGTGGATACACCAGAAGAGTCGATGTGCCTTCCTTTCCCTCCAAATGCACTTCATTAATTTCCATCACTGATAGGGCAAATAATGATGATGATGGTACATTAGCGTATTTTTGGAGCAATTATGTCTGAATCCCTCAGATTTACTGGATACGGTTGAAGTTAGATTTTAATATATTCATTTGATACATGATGACCTGGATAATAAATTTCAGTATTCGTTTGCGTAAGCTTAGTAAATAGTAATAATCATTTTATATAGCTTTGCGACGGGGATCGTAATCTGCAGCTTTTATCTGGAGCAACTAGAGGAAGAAACCCATGAGCTGGATAAAGATTCTAAAGACTGTGAATAAAAGGAAAAAAGCCTTCCTGAATTATATTGACCTAGTTGTTAAAAAATTTATTCGTTTAACTAATATATATATATATATATATATATATATATATATTATATATATGTAGTGTATGTATGGTATGTATGTATGTATGTATGTATGTATGTATGTATGTATGTATGTATGTATATAGGGGATTTCCATTAATATAAGAAACACAGAGTGGGAGTTTTATGGTGCAGGAAAGCCATACATGCTGAGTATCTGCAACTATCTCATTTCGCTTACAATACAGAGTTAAGAGTATAAGCAATTCCACGAAAAATTTAGTATTGGTCGTTGTGAATTTTCAATAGAAAAACAGGCTGAAGAGAATGAAACGGAAACTCATTATGATACACATTCTAAAGATTTATTAGTGTGTGGAACTATGGCCTAAATCCGTGTTAATTAGACTATATCATAATTAGGAGTCGTTTAACCGAAATGAACCTTTTCTATCAGGTACTTACAGGAAAGCAAGTGGTTATTATACTCCATATCATTTACGAAAGTAGACATGCTAAATTAAATCACGAGCAAGCAAAATTAAGTAGTTTTTTTTCTAGATTTCTCATTCCATCTGTGTAAACTCTGATAGATTAAAAAAAAGAGATGGAATCTAAAAAACTGAAGAGATATTAAAAAAATATTTTTCTTCCCTGTAAGATAACTTCAAATGGTAGATTTTATCATATATACATATGTACTGAAAACCTTCTTTTAATATAAAGGGTCTAATCAAAGGTAATTTATTTTAATCACGTAAGCTATTTGAATTTTGCTGATGGGGCTGACCCATGATTCCATCGCCATTAACTTCCTATTCCAAATCAGTTTCAGTAACCTGTCACAAAATAACAGAGTTGTGAGAAACAGAGGAGACTGGAGAGATCCCCACATCAAGGATAAGCTATTGAAATTTTATTTTTATATATGAATAATCATACGTTTTAAAGTGTTATCGTTTGAATAGATAACTACTGAATTCGCTCATTTGAAGCCCTCGTAGGGAGGAACCAATTATAATCCTTTTTTTTTTTTTTTATTTCGAAAGCCTTTATACAAAAAAATATGGAGGATTTCTGTGCGGCTCATGCTGCAGGTAGTTGTGGCCATAATGAACATGACATTATGAAAGCAATTCCCCAAAACATGGTGCCCGTATTTGCCAACCCAACCTCATCAATTTGTTGCGACTCTCTCAGCCGGACGAAAAACGTGAAATGAATTTTTGCAAAATCTGTTCAAAGGCTGACGTTTTGAGGAGAGGAAACAATTAACATATAACGATGTATGAAGTCACGATGATTAAAAGCCTAAAATACTTCTGCGGCGGCCTCAAGGGAAAATCATCAGTAAATTGATCTTGTCCAAATGAGGTGGATTTGTCCGAATATCAGTTGAGTTTCTATTCCGGAGACGATTTTTGATAATGACATTTTGAGTCATTAGCAGTGGATTTTTATCCATGCGGAGTGTGAGTAGACATATAGATTTAGAGTAATCCTTGTCTGCCAGGCCCTAACTGTGTTGCGGATATCAACAATTAAATTATTATTATTATTATTATTATTATTATTATTATTTTAAATGCAATATTTATTCGAATTTTTCAGCATCCACAATTGTTTCTTTAATTTCAGTATGGGCAATTTGAATACAGTCACGCTAATGCATAGGCTGAAGGAGACAGACTCTAACACACACGCGGGGGAACACGTACACACAAACACATGCACACACACACACACACACATGGGAAAGTCGGTATTAATACAAAATAGTTCTGAGAGATAATTGTATTTCATGGCCTTGCCTCACCGTCGATCAAAGGATTAGGTTAATGTCAGGGAAGAGGATTAACAAGGGATTTATCTTAATGAAAGGTAATCTCTTTTGAATACAGCAGAACGATTGTTAGTTGGCTATCAGCACTTCTTTTGATGCATGTTTTTTTTTTTTTTTTTTTTTTTTAGTTATTTTCACTATGAACTGGTTTCCTTTTAAGTTATTCACTTTTGAGGTGGATGACGATTGCTTGATGAGAACTTGAGATTATGACAGCTCATATTCCCATTTATGGATTGCTGGTGAGTCCGGTCATTTGTTCGAAGGAAGACTTATGAACTAATTTATCTCCGGCTTTCAATCAGTACCTTCACAATGCTCTGTTGCAATTTTGCATCCGTCAGCACCCACCTCTTTTGGATAATGTCTCTTACGGACTACTCTTTCCCTCTTTGTGGTTTCCATTGTTGTAAAACTGTTCGTAACTTAATTCTGTTTTGTATTAATCTGCTGCTTCACTGGAACTTTCGCCTACATTTTTTATAATTTCTTCTGTGACACTGTCATCAAAGCCGTTGTAAAGAAAGAGCTAAATCTCACGGTACAGCTCAAGGGGTGCACCTCCCAGGGCCAGGTAGCATGCCACTCCTGAAACGATCGCAATGTTCATCTCATATTTTATGTCATTAATAAGGACGAGATTTTCGTTTCCTGAGATATCTGACCTAGGGAATATAGAGAGAGTTGCGTTCTGGCCGTGAGTAAAGGAAGGGATTGTGAACCTTATCACAGTATCTTGCTGTGCCAGAGCCCAAATCGACATTATTATTATATTAGCCATTTTACACCTAGCACGTATGTATTTATATCTATATATCGATCTGTCTATCTATCGGTACGACTTCTGAAACAAACGGAAGCCATTTCCATAAGAGTAGACACAAAGTCCATCTCTGTCCGGAAAGTTGACACAAGAAGACGGAGGCATAATATGACTAAAGTTGCTCAACCATAAATTTGAAATTAGAAAAAAATGTGGTAGAGGGTTGAGGGGGGGACTTACGTTAAGTCTAATTAGCAGCTAAAGTTTCCGGAAGCCTTTGATTAACCTGTGAGGTGGCCCTGGGAGACATAACCTTATTTGGCGAGAAGTTTCTTGTCATGGAAAGAAAGTTGTAATTATGACACCATTATACTCTTTTGGTGGGCTGACCCAAATATTGCTTCATGTTCATTTTCTCTCGTTAGATTGACATTTCAGTGAGTTTCTGGTAAAAACCGACTTCAGCCAGAGTTTTTACTGTATGATTTTACTCGATTTTCCTTTCTCAATCAAGAAATGATAGATAGCTGATTAGGATTTGTTTTTATGTATCGCCTCGAAATAGGTTCTGCGGAGGACTGAATCACCAATACTCATTTTGAAAGAAGTTAAGATCTGTTTGATGTGAAAAGAAAAGAAATGAGAGAGAGAGAGCTTACTGTTTTTTTTTTTTTTTTTTTGTTTTTTTTTTTTTTTTTTTTTTTTTTTTAAGTTTTCTGTATTGTGATTTGTCATCAAAATACGTTACAAAGTCAATTTTACCTTTGAGTCCATATTATGAAAATATTGACATTTGAATTAAGTCTTGTGAAATAGATAATTTAAAGAAGGCACGGTTCCAAAATTCAGGCTGAATATATACACATTTGCCTCATACTTTATAGACTTCCCGCCCCGCCCCCCCCCACCCCCAACACCCACCCCTCCCTCTCTCTTTTCCATCCTTTCCTGACCAAAAGGACCTCCTCTCGATTTGGGAATACACGAAAAAACACTTTTTTTTCATTAAAAGTTAAGAAGTATAACTTTGGTCGTTCAACCAATTTTGTTTCGTCCAAAGTTGAAAGATGACGATTCCTTCTAGAGGACGGAGGAGGTTTCTACAACAAAAGCTCGTTATTTTGCCTGCCTTTCCCAATACAAACGTCTTTGAGTCAAGTGAAGGCAAATGCCAAGAACGAAAGGTGAAACAAAGGCTTGGCAACCACCTCGTTGCTTCATCGTTGGACGAGTGGGTTGCCTGCTCGCTACTGATTGGTAGCGAGAGTTCGCGCCCCCCCTCCCGCTCTCGCAACGTTGAATCAGAGGAATTTATTTCTGGTGATTAGAAATGAATTTCTCGATATCACGTGGTTCGGATCCCGCAATAAGCTGTAGGTCCCGTTGCTAAGTAAACATTTGGTTCCTAGCCACGTCAAAATATCTACTCCTTCGGGCCAGCCCCAGGAGAGGCTGTCAATCAGCTCAGTGGTCTGGTTAAATTAAGATACACTTAGTGCCTTTTGCCCGTATCTATGCATTCATTAGGTTCTATATCATAGCGAATCAGTTATACACATGGAAGTATATGTGCATATATACTCATACTTACTTATAAACACATACATACGCATTGGGCAGACGAAGGAAGCTCCGACTTCATTAGGCCCCACTCCCATCGCTCATTTCGGGCAACTTTTGACCCTCCCCTTTTACCCCGGGGGCTCATTAGGGTAGATAAAAACGCCGCTGTCGGTCCAATTGGTCCCCTTCATCCTTGCGATGATAAATGCTACAGTTGAATTAAGTGTATATCATTATGTCATCGATTTTTCCATAATTTGTAGGGCTCCCCGAACTCATTCTCCCGAAAATGAAGGTACGCATATTTAGTGAAATGCTGTAACGTAGTGCTGAATGGCTGAAAGTGACCCCCAGCACTTGGCCCCATAGAGGGGTAGTGCCTTCAGTGCACCTCACGCGGTGCACTGTAGGCATCACTTAAGGTTCTTTGCAGCGTCCTTTCGGCCCGAGATAACCAATAAGAGTTCGCATAACTTCCCTTTCTTGCACCACCCGGAAGCCCTCTAATGAACAGGTTGATGTGATATGTGCGTCTGCATAAGTTGCATCGCTGTGTAGTTCGATTCCTGCTTAACAAAATACAAAATAGTTTCTGTAGATTACGAAGTTTGTTCATTCACGTTTCACATTAGGCCTTTCTGAGGTAGTGGCATAGTATATGTGTTTGTCTGGATATCTTATACTCATTTGAATAAAAAAGGAACACAATATATCTCTCTTTCCATTATTCAAGAGTATGAATGCAAGCAGTATTCCCATAAAAAAAACATAGAATAAACCTGCCTATTCATTAATCAAATTATGCTTGCAACCAGTATTCCTGTAAAAACACAGAATAAAACTGCCTATTCATTACTCAAATTATGCTTGTAAGCAGTATTCAGTTTCAGGAAACGTTAAGGAAGAAAATATCTTAATTACTCTTCATACCGCGACGAAAGCAAGAGAAGACGCTCGGAAAAATTGCAAGAAACAGCTCCAATCTCTTCGCTCAGGAAGACGAAGAACAAAAGACGATGAACAGAAAGGAATAGAACAAAGAAACACCCACTTACGATTCTAACGATGTTGTTTGTCGTCCACAGGACAAAGACTAATAATAACCAGACACGGAAAGCAAGAATTTCATGGCCTAACTTTTTCTTTGTCTTGTGGCAAAGACTTCGCGTTAGTAAAGACTCTCTCTCTCATTCAGGAATGTACAGGTTTTGTTCTTAGCAACCTCACAAACACACTCGGTCGTCTGTTTTGTCTCAAGACTCGAAATTACTTCCCAAAAGAAAGTTTTTTTTTTTTTTAATTCCGTTGTTTCATTTTCATTTTTAATGTCATTTCGTGTCATGCAAACTTTTTTTCTCTCTAAATCTCACCAGAAGCGTTTAGCAGTTCTTAAGTTCACTTCACTTTTTTTTTTCTTTTCATAAAGGAGTTTTATGAGAGGCATTTTTCGAATGAATAAAATGCCTGCTATATTTGTGCAGAAGGCAGTGGGTAATTCTCCTTGACTGCCTTTCAGAAATGTGAAATTATAACGTTTTCTTCAAAATTCATTTTCCTCATTCAACTTAAGTAATATCAGACGCCATTTAATTTCACCTTCATGTTACACGACGTCAAGGATCCGTCATTTTATGCTAAATTTTTCCTCGTAACATATCCCTGTTACTCAACCAGACAACTGGTTTTATTCCATTCCATCCCATCCCAGGTTATTTTATCTTTATGATGTTATATTTCTCTCAGTCGAAGATCCCGAAGATGTTATTGAGTCAACAGAAATAAGACTGGACGGGGATGGTTGTGAATAATAATGCTATTTTTATCAACAGCCAAATTAGCTTATTCATCACGTATTGGTAGTAAATTTCATTGGACTTGACCCGGAAAGCTTGTTTTTTTTTTATTCTTGTCATTCACCAATGAATAAAACTGTATATATTTCCCACCATATTTTCTTCTTTTTGTAATTTGAAAAAGCGATGACGCAAACAGTTATTCTCTTGAATATGAAAAATTTGAAAATATGATAGCTGAAACTGGAAGAATAGTAAAGAGAGAGAGAGAGGCGTTCGATGCCTTTATCCTAAATAAGATTTTTTAGTTTTCTGTCGAGTTTCCTTTTCAGGGCATCTGTAGTCCTACGTAGTTTTTTTGTAAATTTCGACAGAAAACTAAAAAATCATATTGATAGCAGTGATTGGACTAATTGCGCACATCAAGATTGTGTTGTTAACCTATCTAGTAAACAAATAAGTGAAAATGTTGTGAGTGCGCTTGGATATGGTTTATCTTTCTTTATAACAAGTCGACCTTCTGCTTTAATGATTGCGTCATCCCTAAGTAAATTTGAAAAATATTGTGATCTTCCTCAAAATCATGTTGACATGATTAAAGGTATTGTTTACGGAGCTGCCAACGTTAAGCATGAAAGTAACTTCCCTGCTCGCTATAAGAAAAGTTTGACCGATCTTAAAAAGGACAATACTATCCACATTACAAAAGCTGATAAGTCAAATACTATAGTAATTTTAGATAAAGCTGACTACCTATCACGTACGAAAGCCCTATTGGATGATGATGTGACTTATAAAAAACTAACAAAAAATCCCCTTGATCAAGTCATAAAAAACTTCAATAGCACAGTGAAAAATATCCTTAAAGATAAAACAGAACTACTAGGCAAATTGTCAGTCAAATCTCCTTCGCTACCTTACTTGTACGGATTAGTCAAAACGCACAAAGAAAATAACCCTATGCGGCCTATTATCAGTACTGTTGGTCGTGGTGTTTCTGTGGATTCAATTTCATATAAACTTTCGAAATATATCACTAAGATCTTGTCCCCGTTACTTGGAACCATCTCCGATTCTCATATAAATAATTCTCTAGATTTAGTTGATAAATTAAACAAAATTGCTCTTTGCCCTACTGATAGATTCGTTAGTTTTGATGTATGTTCTCTTTTTACTAAAGTCCCTATAGACTCTATTTTAGAATATCTTAGTAATGAACTAACTCAGCATGAATTACCTCTACCTATAAGTCACATTATTTCACTCACGAGTTTGTGTATTTGTGATTGTAAGTTTATATTCAATGGTGAATTTTATCAACAAATATTTGGCATGGCAATGGAAAATCCTTTATCACCCCTACTCTTAATTGTACATGAAATTCTTTGAAAAACGCTACTTACCTAATATCATTTATATTCCTGTAAAGTGGTATCGTTATGTTGATGATATTTTAGCGGTTCTGCCTGTCGGTATTGATGTAAATGATTTACTCTCTAAATTAAATAACCAGGTACCATCGATTAAGTTTACTCTAGAATTAGAAAAAGACAATTGCCTCCCTTTCTTAGATGTTTTGATACATAGAAAACCATTTCAATGTAAATTCAGTATTTAGAGGAAACCGACCAACATCTTAACCTATGTTCATATCTTCTCAGGCCACCATCTTAACATAAAAATATCAATTTTTTATTCTATGTTTTTACGAGCATTGCGCATTGTCAGTCCCCAATATTTGGATCTAGAAATTGAATACATAAGAAACATAGGGAAAGATTTATGCTATCCTTCACATATATTAGATATTTGTTATAATAAAGCCCACAAAAAGTTTTATAGTGTAACATGCAGAAAGAAAATTCTAAGAACATTCTCAGTTTGCCTTATTTTAGGATTTGAAACCATTAATTCATTGTTAAAAGCTTCTAATGTCAACCTTGTTTTTTCCTATAATAACACACTAAAAGGAATGTTAATAAAAAATGGCCCCAGAGAAAGCAACAACATAATATATAAAATTCCATATATGGATTGTCCCTCATTTTATCTCGGACAGTCTACCAAGGGCCTAGAAGTAAGGCTAAGCCAGCATAAATATTCTGTAAAAACTGGGCAAAAAACATTCTAATGGCAATATTCATTCATTATTAAAGTGAAAACAACCACCGAATAAATTGGGTTGGTAGTTCAGTAATTGCAAGGTCAAGGGATGTCTTATCACGAAATCTTTTAGAATTTGCTTTAATACAACTTACTTTTTATTGTAATTTCAAAGTTAGTCGTGGCCTTTTTCATTTAGACCCTTGTATTTGTGACATGTTTAAGAATGACCTCAAAGATATAATTACAGACTTAAATAAAAATTAGTTGCCTTAGAGTTATCTTCTTTGTAATGTATGTCTAACATGTATTGTGAATATGTACTGTGAATATGGTTTTGTTTACCAAAGTTCTGAATAGCTGTCACCTATAATCCTTTAATTGTTTTGTCCTTGTATCTGAGATGATTGCCTTAAACTTTTAATTGCACCCATTGTTTATGCTTGTTTGGGAAGGTTACTCATTTTCCAGGTGTGTTGGATTCTAGGTACTAATCTCTTTATAATAACTATCTGTCAGTTATACAAATCTTGTTTTGTCTTTTTCTTCATGTATGTCAGTTCATCTGCTTAGTAAAGGACGTTTGGACGCCGAAAGGTCTCACGGATACTCCGTCGTTTATTTTCCTTCGTGGCATATATCTATCTATCTATCTATCTATATATATATATATATATAATATATATATATATATATATATATATATATATATATATATATATATATATATATATTATATAGTGGTGTGTGTGCTTAGATAAAAATATACGAGAGAGAGAAAGAGAGGGAGAGAGAGAGACAGCATTTTTCATCATATTCAACAGAGAAAACAACTTACATAATTATTACAGCACTTGTTCAGAAAAAGGAAAAAAAACTTCAAAGGGAAAGCACAGTCTCTCACTCATATATATTTATGTCTGAGTTAATTTACAAACTGGTCACCGGCGCTTTTGCTTTCTAATCCAGGGATACACTTTATGTGCAGAGTTGTTGAAATGCTTTGTTTTTCAACTGGTACATTCAGTATCATTATGCCATATAACTACTATTATAACTATAACTATTATCGATACCACTACTGCTACTGCTAATACTATTGATATTAGTAATAATAATAATAATAATAATAATAATAATAATAATAATAATAATAATAATAATAATAATAAACATCGCCAACCCAGTTTATATTTATCTTTAGCTAATGAAGTGAATTTTATTATTATGTGTAGTTCACTACTTTTTTTTCGTAGTATAATAATCTTATTAATTCATGGACATTCTTTCCTTACTACAGCTTCCTGGAATAAAAGGGGTGTTTTTTATTTATTCCTTAAGAATTTATTGTAATTATTATTTACTATTATCATTATTATTATCATTATTAGTTTTTAAAATTTCATTGACCATGTAAAACTGCGGTGATTTATCATCCTATTAAATTAGTAATATTAAATTTTTCTAGATTTTTTTATAGTTGTTTTTTCGTATACACACTTGTTCTGTTTCTTAAGTTATTTTGATTACTAAGACTGTTATTTCAATAATCTCTCTCTCTCTCTCTCTCGTGTTTTATAGTAACATAAATGATGATTATCTCTCTCTTTCCCGGTTATGTCTTTATTTTTAATAACGTTCTCAATGAGTCAATCTACGGTACTAAGAATGATGCATTTCCAGATATTCAGTAAGGCATATTGCATTCTCTCTCTCTCATGTTTTTCTAGTAACATAATTGATGATTATCTCTCTTTTTCCCTTATGTTTTTCTAATAACGTTCATAATGATTCTCTCTCTCTCTCTCTATCCAGAAGGATAAAAATTTTCATCTTTTCTCTATATCTTTGGTATCTTTATAAACTGTTTTTCTTAATATCATAAATGACTCTCTCTCTCTATCTCGGTATTTAGGCGGCTTTGACGCAGTGGCAAGCATTCATGCTCGAATGCTCACTTACGTACACACACACACACACAGAGAGAGAGAGAGAGAGAGAGAGAGAGAGAGAGAGAGAGAGAGAGAGAGAGAGAGAGAGCCTTAACAAACAGCAATAAATATGAGGGAAAGTTGTCTTAACTCATTTAAAGTTTTATCAAGAACTGGCGTTTTCATTAATGCATACATGCATCAGTAATGTATACTTGCATACAGTATTCGATAGAATTTCTATGTATACTGGAACGACCCATTTCCGAGCATGAATGAAAACTCATCTCTTCCTCTCTTGGCCATGAAATGAGAATATTTGCTTTCGAGGAGAAAGTTGCGGTCATTTGCTGCTTTAAGAGGAAGCGGCGGTTCCTGCACCCGTTATGCAAATGGGGAATGGACTGTCAGAGAAGATCTGAGCCCTTTTGGGAATATCTGGATATTTTGCTTCTTTCTGTTTGGTGGGATTGATAGTGATGGTGACGTAATAATTCTGGTCGTAGTGTGATCAGTTAATGAAAGGCTTAGTATATATATTTATATAATATATATATATATAATATATATATATATATATTATATAATATATATATATATATATATATATAATGAATAATTATCACATCGAACCGTGGATCCATTTATATATCAATTCAAGCTACAAATGTCCTTTAATATCTAAATTCACTTTACCTCCCAAATGATATATTTTCATCATATGTACGAAGGGGAATTTTTTAATTGATAATAATTTCGTCCCCCCATGGGATCGAACCACCGTCCAAGTGGACAGGGACGAAATCAGGACAGTCAGTGACGCTATTGGCTGATTGGATAGCGTCACTGACTGTCCTGATTTCGTCCCCGTCCACTTGGACGGTGGTTCGATCCCATGGGGGGACGAAATTATTATCAATTAAAAATTCCCCTTCGGTACATATATGAAAATATATCATTTGGGAGGTTAAAGTGAATTTAGGTATAAAGGACATTTGTAGCTTGAATTGATATATATATATAATATATATATATATATGTGTGTGTGTTGTGTGTGTGTGTGTGTGTGTGTGTGTGCATGTATGCATATGTATATATGCGTTTTGAAAACTCTCTCTCTCTCAGTTAAGCCTTTCATTAACTGATCACACCAAACAATTATGAATAAAGTCTCCAATAACACTGATAACAATAATAACAATGATATATTATTATTATCATTTTCAACGTCCTCAACATTACGACCAGTATTATTACGTCACCATCACTATCATAAACACCAGTTTAGGTCAAACATTAATTTATCACTCATGCAAATGTCTGATGAAAGGCGTTTGGGTTCGAAAAACCCGAAGATAAGTGGCGGAGACTCAAGGCACCTATTAAATGAGGGTGGTAATTCACTGAAGAGTTTAAGTATTTTTAAAGGATAGCAGGATACCTCCTGCCTTTGGGTTGAGAATAATAATGCCCCTTAGTTTTAGCGTTACTGGAAAATATGAGATCTAGTTAAGAGTGATGTAATGTTGAGTACGAAAAGTTCCGAAAATATGGAACCTTCGTTAGTGGCTGAATTTACCCAAGGCCAATCTGTATTGGCCTTGAATTTACCTGACCTCTGGGAATTTGACGAGTATTGAAGAAACGACTGCAGTTTATCTCAAGGTCAAACAGCCTCTTCAGTTACTATTGATAGGTTGATAAAAACATCGGGGTAGATTTACCATCAAAACAATCGGTAATAATGAAAACAGTTTTTTATTATTTTGATCATTACTGGCATTTGATTAAAAGCGCAACAAAACGTTATTTATGAAAAAAATTCATAATTATTTGGATCTTCCGATGAAATGTCGTTAACCAGCCCCGGAAAGTAATTAAATTTGATAATGATGATAGTATGATTAGCTTCAGCCATACTACTACTACTACTACTACTACTACTACACTACTACTACTACTACTACGAATACATCATATATAATTACCTTTGTGAAAAAACTTGTTCACGTGAATGAATTTCTCATATGAGCATAATTTAAACCTGAAAATTCCAAACGAGTCCGTGTAAAATCATATTTCTGAACAGTGTCCATTTTTTAAGAAAGTAACAATACGTACTTGATCTCTGTATGAAAATAACCATTTAAAATAAATATTTCTTCAACTCCATCAAAGTTCTTAAAAAATCTGTTACATACTGTTTAAGAAATGGAGGACCTGAATAAACTTTTATTTCCATTGGATAAAATATAGGTGCAGGCATGGGACTAGCAACCCCATCCCAGAATACAGAATCTTCGGTCTGTGCAGGCATAACAAAATCTCAGATAGTGAGGCTAACAGGAGATGCATGACATAGGCCTAACAAAAGTCTCAAATAGTGCGGCTAACGCGAGTTGTATGACATAGGCCTACTTAATGCTATTGAATTCAGGGCCCAATGAAACTCTTAATCGTTTCTGTCTGGTAGGCCTAAGAGCTTCACCAGGAGAATCAGTTTCCTTTTCGTCGTCTTTTATATTTATGGGTCTAACTGTAGACAGAGACAAAAGAAAGGGAGATCTTCGGCAAAATGTGACTCTTCTATAATTCATTTAATTATCCTCCCGTAAAATTAGGCCTATGAAGGTGATGGGCAGTTATAGAGCCATTTGTGGAGGGGGTGGGGGGGCAGTCAAGGAAAACTAAGAGAGAGAGAGGGAGAAAGATGCTTATGAATTAGAAATAAGAAAGAGAGTCACAGGGATGATATAGACGGCTGGAATAATGGCAGCTCATTTTAATATTAAGAGAAAAAGGACGTTTGAAATACCAAATTGAATATATTAGCGTTATTTATGCCCTTTTAAACTTGATGATTCTCATAACCTATGCATTACGATTTACACCAAAGTTCCAGATCAGTCGTTTGATTCTGCAAAGAATTGATTTGCCAGCAATGTTGTTCAATGAGAGTTTTCTTCGAAAGTGACGAGGAGTTAATGAAAACGAGACGCTATTTCAGGGGAAACAAAACAATTTGAACATTGCTTCTTACCGTTTCTGGGGTGTATTCGTGTAAAGCTTGGTTCGCAGAGGCATGCACGATGGAAAATCCAAACGAGTATGGTTTTAGTCACTATCACTTTTGGTTTATTCAGTCACTATCAACAGCCTATTTTAACGTCACCCGCCAGAATGGTGTCTTGTGGAACGACAAGCCATAAACGTAATGTCAAATGTAGTTATCTCGTTTTAGGTTATATACTATCACATAAAAAAAAAAAAAAGTATCCGAGTGTAGGTTAATGTTCGTTTTATTTTGTATGTATTTACATTTATGAACTTATTTCATTACTTTTGGTAAATTATTTTTGGTGCAGAACTCAATTGTAAGACGTAAGTAACATTCATTTGATCATGCTTTGCTACTTGCTGGAGTTCTTTTAAGTTGTAGGTGCGGTGGGGTCGGTGAAATCGTTACGATGTCAGTTTGGACATATTTCTGTGGTCAGGTTGCAATCTTCAATCCTCATTAACGATATAATGACGTGTGGAGGAAAAGAAACTATAAAGTATGTTAAAGGAGAGAGAGAAAAAAAGCTTCTTTTGAGAACATACCGGGTTACCCATAGTGAGAAAACCATCCACCGAAGAGCATAGGCCTAGTGGCTACTCTGAAGTTCGTGTTCCTAAAATAGATGGTAAGTGTGGTTCATTTGTCATTGTATGTATATTTTATCTTTTTTTGTAATTTTCATTGTTTTAAATAGGATGTGTGACTTACGGGAATCGCCAGTATTGAATACCGTTGGCTTAGCATACTCAGCAAAGCAGGCATGTTTACCAATGTCCACTCCGATCTAGGCTGCAGACTTGCATTACAAGTACAGGGCTAAAGGTGCTAACAAACATCAGATTATTGCTATCAAGAATTCAGGATATGGAGAATTATGAAAGGTTTTGTATTGGAATCACTTTATCCATTACAGACCCAGCAGGGCATTGCGTTTCGTTATAGTGAACAACTCATATTAAGGACCGTCCCGTGCCTTCCTCACTACCAAGGCATATCTGGGTAAATCGTTACTTGAAATGTAAGTCATAATACCGTACTGGCCCCTACCTAGTGTTTTTTATGGAAGAGGGTTGGAAGGGGAACATTTTTCCCGAAACTGGACCTTATCTTCTATAAATGTCATTGCATATATGTATAGGAATATACAAGATGAAATACTTAAAAATGTTATTTTAGTTCTGTTAAGAAGAAAAATTGGGTATGCGGTCTATGCCCTTCTACCCGATTAGATGTTATTCAAAGTACTGACTTTGGTTGACAGAATCTTACTTAAAATGTTGAAAGTTTGCATTGAAATTCATGAATATTTCTTCAGTTTTATTGATTTATTCATTTTTTATGTTAACGATAACTTGCATGTTGCTTTATTTGTTGTTATGTTATACTATACTTTGACTTAACAAAAAAATAACTATTTATTACTTTGTAAGTACAGTTCCATGAAGAGGATAGTCATAGAAAATATGGACTTCCAGAAATTTGGCACTACGGGCATTATCGAAGGTGCTGTGTAGATAGTAGTGTTAAAAATAATGAAGATACGATAGGAGTGTGATATAAGTAAAGATTAAAAGAAAAATAGTAAAGAACTGAAGGGAAGGTCCACGATACGTCACTTGTTTCTACAAAGTATACATGAGACGTTTACCACGGATTGTTATTTCCCGTAAAAGCTTTCTATAACTCCATTTCACTGTCGGTTTGTATTTTAAATAATAGAAATATTAGAAATTGAGACTGGTTATGTGAGGTAAATATTAATGGCTGACAGGTTATACTGCTTCCTGTGAATTCTCTAGAAGAATTCCATTTTGACTTCTTTAGTTTTGCGTTTTCTGGAAGTAAATGATCCAGTGGTCCTTTATTCGGGGGCAACGGAGGCTGTGAGAAAACCCCAGATCTAGAAAGTGAAGGAGAAAAATGCGTGGGTCACAGTAAGTGTGTTGTCTCATCTTCACAGTTGAATGAGGTATGTGCTGGTTGACTGGGTGTTACGACAACTATGTATATTCTTAATTTTCATGATGTTTTTCACTTGATAATCCATACATTAAAGTTTACTCCTAAGTAATGTCTCCGTTCAGTTGCCATCTTAGAAAACCAGCGCATAGGCCTAAGCAGTGCCACTGACTTTGTGCCATAACGAAGCTCTCACTGGCTTTCTATGAACATAGGCTAGTGAGCCATCAGACTAATCTCGGGCCCCATCATTCCCAGTTACTTTGGGTCTTTGTGAAATGGGAAGTAATCCATAGTAGGTTTCGATCAATTAAGAAGCCTTAGGTTTAGGCCTACGGTTTAGCCCCCTTTGGTCAAGGGCATTTGCACAGAAGGATTTCGTTTAAGAATATCGAGACATAATTGCCATGTCTCATTAAACAGTTCTTCAGTTTATCTCATTTTAAAAAAAGTGGAATGAAGTACTTTAGCAAATAAGGAATCAATATTTATTTTCATTTAATTAATAGGGGCTGTATTGACGTTTGTTATTGGAAGTTTTAGCTTTTTTATAATGGTTTTCCTCGAGTAATTCTTACCCATTTCCTCATTTTATTTTCAGAGGGACTAGCAAGATATTCCTGATAAAAAGAGAACAATAAAAGACAGCCCTATGAGAGGTGAGTTGAGAGAATCCACGCAGAGATGAGTAGACTCACAGTCACTCAATCATTTCATCACGACCGACGTCAGCGCCATTCCTGGATGTCTGATAACCACACTCAATCAGGTCGGTCATCTTACTTATCTTGTCAGTGACTCCTAATTCACAATCTTCAACCTTTGTTTCCTCATTCCGTATTCTGTAAAACACTCCAGTTATAGCAGATTCACATCAACCGTGCATTTGATGTCTAGGCCAGTCCCTTACGACGCTCCTGATTGGCTGTTGATAACCCAATCAAAAGGCTGGAAACTCTCAGTCTCTCTCGAGAGTTCACACGGGTAAGATCTATGTTCCACCTCTCCTGAGGGATACTTCTTTCAAAAGTACCCTTCAGGAGAGGTGGAATATACATCCTGCCTATGTGAACTCTCTCGAGAGACTGAGAGTTTCCAGCCCTGTGATTGCCTTATCAACAGCCAATCAGGAGCGTCGGAAGACTGGCCTAGACATCAAATGCACGGTGATGTGAATCTGCTGTAGTACACGAGTTGCCCTTTCATTTTAAGCTGAGATCATCTCTGCGGATATTTTACCATAACCTGCTGTTTGTCATCTCTTTTGTTTCGTCATTATTGAATCTACTAAGAAAATAGTGATGTCATTCATATGCAAAGTTAATCAGATTATCCCATCATCTCATTGTTATTCGTGAAAACACCAATAGTTATCATTATTATTATCATTGTTGTATATGCCACTAACACGATTTTGTATTGAAGTGTGAACTGCTGGTAATTCTAATTAGGAATTACAACTAGGGCAACAGTGAACCTTATGCGGTGCACTGTAGGCAATACTTATGCTTCTTTGCAGTGTCCCTTCGCCCCCTAGCTGCAACCACTCTCGTTCCTTTTACTGTACCTCCTTTTATATTCTCTTTCTTCATTTTACTTTCCACCTTCTCATAACACTCGATTCATAGTGGAACTGCTTTGAGGTTTTCCTCCTGTTACACCTTTCAAACCTTTTATTGTCGATTTCCATCTCAGCACTGAATGACCTCATAGGTCCCAGTGCTTGACATTTGGCCTAAATTCTATATTCAATTCTAGATTCAACAGTGAAACTAACATCTGATTTGTTATACTTTTATCTGAAGAGTTGGATGCTGTACTAGTGAGCATAACTTGCCCAAAAAGGGAAGAGAGAGAAAGAGTTATGTAATGGCAGGGAAAAAAATACTTGGTCATTTAATTTCCCGTAAGGGAACCGCTGTGCCAGAGAGTATGTGAATGGTAACTTGGTTCAAGGTAATGGGCTTGCAACCTCATCCCAGAAGGAAATTTTGTGGAAAAAAATGCATTATATATATATATAATTCTGTGTGCGTGCGTGCGTTTGCAGGCGCATTAAATCCAAGCAACTTCAGTTTTCGAAGCACTTGAATTCTCCGTCTGCTTAATCGTCCCCGAAGTTTCTTTCTTAATGAAGGACATCAAATGTTTCAGGTCGCGAGGTTTTATTGTTCTTCTTCCCGTAAGAGTTTCTGGACAATTTCCTTGTGATCGAGAAGAAAGTGGTGGTTCTCATTTCGATCGTGACGCAAGTGATGGTTCTCGATTTAACCGAGCGGAAAATAACGAGTTCTTCGTTGGAGCGACATCAGATTTACTTGAGTTTAGGCTAATGGGAAGTATGTAATGGAGATTGAAGATGGTAAATAAGTATATATGTGTTTTGAGTTTTTTTGCCGAAACTTTTCTATTTTTTTCTTAAACTTAATGGGCAAACTTAATGTTTTTTTTTTTTAATTGACTTTTATTGGTAGTGTTCCAGTTTTGTTTCTGTTTGTGCTATGAGTGGAGGCTGATTGTCAGAAATAGAACTATAGAAAGCATTTTACTCCTCACCTGGATCTATGGCGATTTATACCCTCGTGAGTCGAAGCCATCCACTCATAGATAAAAAAAATAATTTTCTAAATAGATTAATCACAGAAATTCATTGTAACATGTAAATCGTCTGAAATATTCATTTCAAAATATCAGTCTGTCTTTCATTATCTAGCCCGTCTCTTTGTCTATTAGTCGTGCGTGCTAGTGGTTTTATACAGCACTGTTACGTTGATGAAGGCTATAATTCAACAGGGAATTGATTTGCTCAGTAACACCAAGGCTGCGTGATTATGCTAATGAGAATGAAATGTATTGTTTCAGTACAGGAAAGCCTTTAATTGCCCATTGCTGAACCTCTTACCCAATTTTTTGAGAATTTAAAATTGGCGTTCCAAAAATATATTTCTTTTTCGAAACATATCCTGGATTTGTCCGGAATCCGTGCTTCGTTGTCAGTGGGACAAAAGGGAACCAAAGTCGTTATGACTCAAATCCTAATGAATGTGACCCCGGGAAGTGCAACTGAAATGAAAATGCTGTAAATTACGTTGCGGGAAAATGTAAATTATATATATATATATATATATATATATATATATATATATTATATATATATATATACCGATATATATAGTATATATGTATAGTCCCTAAATCCCGGAAACAAGGGAATGGCCTCTCAACATTTATTTATATTTTCATTTTTTATTTTCAGTGTGTAGCATAATCTGGAGATCTCTCCTGCTTTCTGTCTCTTGGGGGACGAAAGGCGATTTGTGCAGATTTTAATGAGTTGCTCTCGTGATTGTTTCCTTCCTTTTTTTTTTTTTTTTTTTACATCATAGCTGCTTTGCGAAAATCCGTGAAAGAAACTTAGATTGTTGTGGGATTTAATCTTTCTTGGAAGAGAGAGAGAGAGAGAGAGAGAGAGAGAGAGAGAGACGAGAGAGAGAGAGAGAGAGGGGGAGAAAGTTTCTTCCAAAAATAAAATTCTTTTAAATGTTTTTTCTTTTTTTATTTTTTCGTCCACTTATGGAAAGAAGTGAAAGAAACTATTTCCTTCGCTAAAAACGTTGTGTCTGATAGAAAATTTTGAAATAGGAAAAATATTTTTGGTTTATAATGAGAAATAATAAACAGTTACTATCTATAGGAGATGAAGAAATAAGGCTAATGGGCTCTAATTGATCCGAAGTTTCGGATCATGTCTCTCTTCTCTCTCTCTCTCTCTCTCTCTCTCTCTCTCTCGGTGATGTTGACGGTCAACCGTTTTTTATAACTCTGCTTATGAGAATTTTTATTCTCGAGTAAAAAATTTGAGCAATTTCTAGATGTAATTTTTTTTATGTTGAAAGTTGAATAATTTGGAACAATCCTCATGCTACGACACCCTGGAAAACATTACCAAAATATCATTTTGTCCTTCCCTAAAATAACCACAAGAAATGAGGCTCCATTTTTCAATAAGCTTCATCACTTCTCGAAGGGTTTGTTAGTCTGAAGTTGTCTTGAAGGTTGGAGACGATGATCTCATTGAAAACGTTTTTGAAGTCTGCCGTCATTTTGGGGATTCAGTGCGACGTTGAGGCATTGGATTGATCGGCTTCAGTCAAGTGACTGAAAACAATCATTTTTCGTGTAGTGGGGGGGGAAGGGGGGGGGGGGTGGTGTGGAAGGAGAAGGGAGACTTCCTCCTCCTTTATCTTCTTTTCTTTTCCTCTTTTTCGATTCTACTTCGTTTATCGCCTCTCTCTCTCTCTCTCTCTCTCTCTCTCTCTCTCTCTCTCTCTCTCTCTCTCTCTTTTTTCTTTTTTGAGGACATGGAATCGAGTCATATCCTTTATTCTGGATTATCCTCTTTCTTATAGGAAGAAAGGAAGCAGTTGTCTTTATTCTTAATTTCTGACTTTTTGCCTCCGCGAGGAAAAAGGGGGAAAGGATTCTGTCCTTTCCTCGTGTCTCTGTCAGTCTTGTCCCTGAGGCCGGAAGGAGGTATAGGAGGATCATTTTTGACATTGTGTGAGCTTCCTGTTCTGTCTATTATTAAAGAGACTAGAAATGACACTTCACCTTTGCTTGTTTGTTTAAGAACACTGGAGCGATGACAGGAATACAGAACACAATATTACTTACTGATATAGTATGTAACCTGTAAGAAATACGACTAAGTAAGAGGTAAATGGCTAGTGCATCAATAGTAACGTTTTACATAGGCCTAACTTCCGTGCGCTGGAGAATTGTTCTCCTAATGTAATTTCGCTATGTGATCGAAGTGTATCTCATCAACATCATCCCATACTGACGTTCCTTTAAAAGCAACTGATGAATAATTAATGTTTTGGATTAAGGTCGACTCAAAGTCGTATTAATTCAGGTGACTCTCCAATTTGTATGATGCGACACGAAGGCAGATACTGTAATGGGTCCCCGGAATCAAGTACAAAAGGGCAGGGTTTGCATTTTAGTGGGTCAGTTGGAACTGTCATTTCATTTGTGACGTTACAATTCTCTATGGATATTCTTATATTAATTTTCCACTTGTCATTACTGTTTTCTAACCTTTTGGTGTTTTTTTTTTTTCGTTTTCGTTTTGAAGTCTTGTCTGCATAGTTGTCATAGTTTCTTTCTTTCTTTTGAACCAACTTCACCGAAATTTCTTGTGGTCATTTCCTGTTGAGGGCACTCGAAGGGTTACCCAATTACCTCCATTATGAAGGGTTACCCATTTACCTCCATTATTCTGCCACGGGATATTCTTACTTCAACATAGTTACGAGTTGGAAAATTGAGGGCCTTTTCGTAATAAATGACCACATATAATTGTATTTGCAACACAGAAAGCACATGTCACCTACAGAGCAAATAATTCGAAAGTCTAGATCTACCTAATATTATGCTAGCAGTTCTCTCAAGTTAAATCACAATAGTTTAACTTACATCATAGAAGGATTGGTTTATCTTTAGTTTGATTAATCATATCGTTATATATTTAATGTTTTACTCTATTTTGACTCTTTCATTGGTCTCTTTCACTAATATTTTTTCATTTTTTGCTTTCACTAATACTTTTTCTTTATGTTAATGGGGAAGTGGACCCCATTAACAAAATCACGAGAGCAGTAACTTTCCATTGTTTTTCTCGACGAAAAAAAAAAAAACTTTCACCTAAGAGTTTTTCTCCAGAGAACTCCAGTGCCTAATGTGTCTGGACTTTCCATTGCGACCCCAGTGGCCTTCGCCAACACACCAAATGCTGCTTGGCACGGGAATTCTGGAATTTAGGGCATTGCCAGAAATATATATATTTTCTCAAACCAAGACTTGTTTTTATCTCTCTCTCTCTCTCTCTCTCTCTCTCTCTCTCTCTCTCTCTCTCTCTCTCACCACGCGTAATCACAGATACACGTACCTTTTATTACGTTCCTTGGATACAATCATCACTCAAAATAAAATGTTTTTAACCTTTCCACCTGTGAAAAAGCAAAAAAAACCCAACCATTTCTGTTCAAAGAACTTAGCAAAGATACCTTTCTTTCGTCGTAAATTCAAGTAAAGAAAGGCAAAGAATCCTGTGAGGTTAGAAGAAACGAAAAAAAAAAAAAAAAAAAAAAAAAAAAAAAAAAAAGAGGAGACGGAGATTTTTTCATTGGAACGACGTCGTTCCCTCGCCAATTAGAACATTTCTATTGCTATTTTGTTCACAGGACTTTCTAATATTAGTCTATGTTGCTGAACAGCAAATTTATCTTTTTGGTTCAGGTGAGATTCCTCTGTTTCGCTTCCGAGAAAGAGAAATTGTTTAAGTAAAACAGAAATCTTTGGGTTTTCTTCATTTAGATTTTCTCGTTGTTTATATTTTACTCCCGTTTATTCAATGCCAATGTGACCCTTGCGATATAGTATAAACAGAGTTTTATCATATCATATGTAGTTATCGTATATACAGAAATTGCTCCCTGTTAGAAGATGTTATATCTCGGCCTGCATTGAACTTTTTGCGTTTCTGATAAAAAGTACCTTCCTTTTTAAACGATTCAGGTAATTCGTATTAGAAATCAAGAAAGCAATAGATTACGCTGTAATATAAATGTTATACTGTATAACTTCAGGTTCTTGACGCAAATAAGATAAAATGTCCCCCAGCAAAATTTTGATTATTCCCACATTTGTGCAAAGGTTAAAGAATGAAATGCATGTCAGCAAAGTGCAATAAATGGAATATTTTAATTTAGGAATAATTAGGTCTGAGTGAATTATGAGATTTATCGTATATACTCCATGAACACACACACACAATCTCTCTCTCTCTCTCTCTCTCTCTCTCTCTCTCTCTCTCTCTCTCTCTCTCTCTCTCTCTCGTGTTAACTGCTTTCTTGCGGCAAATCTCATGTCTGAAAATCTTGAATTTTCCAATATAACCCTAATTAAAAATAACTAAAATAATTTGTTCCCAATGACTGACAAGGCAACAAAGAAGGAGCATTTTCATCTGCAAGAAGTCTTCAGATCCAATCGAATGATCCCTTCCCTCATTTGCATGAGGCTCAGTTTTTAAGGGAGAGAGTTTTAGACTAATTAATGCACTTGCGGCTTCACATTATGGGAGACGAGTTCTGAGCTGACATGTTAGCAAAGGAAGCTCTTTATGCTAATTGCTTGGTTTGTGTCTGCTAGCTCTGTTTTTGGTGAGCGATATGACACTGAGGAAGGCGGAGCTTAGTTCCTGATTTCCACGGCTTTTCAAGGGAAAGTAGTTTAAGATCTAGAGATATAAATATTTCATTTTCAAAATGAATTGAAAATTAGATTTAAGGAAACATATAATACTTGAATAGTATTGAATATTAAATTTACGGAAACATAATACTTGAATAGTATGATATGGATTTGCAGAGTAACTTGGTCCGATTCATAAGTAATAATGGATGGCGAAATCAAACCGTCGAAATGGGGATATGAAGATGGAGACGTTTTCTCTTGACGAAGTGCAATACGGTTTCTGATATCTGAGTTGAGAGGAGAGAGAGAGAGAGAGAGAGAGAGAGAGAGAGAGAGAGGAGAGAGAGAGAGAGAGAGAGAGAGAGAGCAAGGCTATAGAAGAATGGAAGATACACAGACAACAAGTCTCTTGGATGAACGTAAATAATTATGAAGATGGAGACGTTTTTCTCTCATATCCCATCTATGAAATAATGGTAGATAAATATAGTAATTGACGAAGTGCAGTTGCGGTTTCTGATATCTGAGTAGAGAGAAGAGAGAGAGAGAGAGAGAGAGAGAGAGAGAGATGGCTGTAGATGGAGGATACACAGACAACGAGTCTCTTGGATGAGTGTGAGACTTTGTCAGCAAAACAAATAGAAAAGGGAATATTCACTTCCTGAGACACTCAGTAATATAATTGTTATTTTCCCTCGTGACTTCATCTTTTAAATAATAACAGGAATTTAATTTTCCAAACTGTTTGAAATTCTGTTGTAAATCGTCATAATGTTTGTTAAGAACATAAATTAGGGAAGACTATTCCGATTTACTACCAGCCTGTAAATACAACGGGAAATTAGGGCATAATTTATCAAACGGATTTGATGTCAACAGAATAGATTATCTTTTATA
>NC_061105.1:42446294-42476294 GCF_015104395.2 Macrobrachium nipponense | reverse complement strand
GAAAGAATGATTTATATTGAAAAAAATACGAGTAGGTCAGAAGAGTTCTAAAGGAAATAATTAATTGTAACTAAGACCCAGACATACAGAATATAAATGGTGAAATTCAAACTTTGCTAAATTAATTGACAAAATAAAGCATGATTCAATGGCTCATGTAAAACTGACGACTCAAAACGGGAGATGATAAAGTACCTGAAATTTAACTCTTAATTTTATGCAAGAAACGAAAGTGTTAAGAAACAAATTCGTGAGCAAATCCCACATTCCCACTTCTTATCAAACCAACCAAATTCTTACAATTATCGCCTTGATTCTGAAGATTTCTTTATGTTGGGATATATTACACTTACGGTAGATCCTAAACGTAGACCAAGTCTTATTTTTTAGCTTAAATATTTCTTAAATTTTTCCTTCACAAAATGTTTTTTTGAAAAAAACTATTCCTTTATTCCTTTGCTGAATACGATTTGATAGATGCCCCACAAACCATATTCACGGTCGGTACCTTCACAAAACTTCTATGATATTCCAGTTTCAACAACCGTCAGTTCCAGTTAAGGTGAAGGTCTCAGAGGAACAATTAACCTTAATCACTGTGACATTTCCTCTGGAAATCTGTTCCAGAGGACCCTCCCCCTCACCACATCGATTAGATATAATTGCCTTAATTGTGAGGAAGATATTAATTGTTCAAGTTGAAATGTTTATTTGTCTCTCTCTGAAATGGATGAGAAATTGCTGCTTTGGATTTTCTGTAAAATGTTTAAGCAGGAAGTTCGTTAATGTCTTAATGACAAGAATTAATTTTGATCTGTTATATTTGATGAAATTCCGCATGAAGTTTAGATTTCTGTTCGTCAAAAAGATCTTCATCCCACAAACCTTCTGAAGAATGCATGGAAACATTCCTGCATGTACCAAGACATTATACTAGGAGTTTTTTGTACTGTTATACAATTCATAATTATCTCTACATAATTTGAACCATCTTTTTTCATGTGTCAGATAATGATAGGAAGTTGCGAGATTTCGAGAAATTTCAATACATATACCATTATAGCATTGAATTCACTTTTTGTTATAGAGAACGATTTTATTTGCTAAAATACAACATAACATTCATTTAAGTATTTACTGTCTGGTGCATGTTTATTTCGTAAGGTTATCTAAGCGTTGATGACATTTATAATATTTTACTGTCTGGTACATGTTTTGTTTCATAAGTTTGCCATAACTGTGGATAACATCATAAGTTTGAAACCATAGGAAGGCGTGGAAGAGTCACTTAACTAACTCAGATGCATTTGTGAGAAAAGCATCAGTTAAGGAAGAAGTAATATTTTACAGAAATGCGAAAAGTAGCGTTTCTTCAGAAGTGTTCCCTTGAACACATTGTCATAAATCGTCTTAACTTACGGCTCTCCTCAAGCTTAAGGACCCAAATCTTAATGAGGGGGAAATGGTTGAATTTTTCGTAAAAGTTTTGTGAAAGGACATTTGAAGACTAATATGTCATCATCATCACCATTATCATTATTAGCATATTCTTCCACTTCTCAGCTTAATCCCTAGTCTGGGACGCTGTTTTTAATATTAATAATAATAATAATAATATTTATAGCGGCTTGAATCCTAGAGCTGCGTTCTCATTGGTCGAGCCGGTCTGGGGCGAAGTCTGGGATCTCTCGTTGATGGTTGCCGTGCGAGCGCTAGAGTAGTGCATCGGGGAATGAATGTCAGGAGTCTTACCTGCGGTAGAAATCCTATCATCCCGCTGGTGCTCCTGGATATTTGGGTGGTTGTTTGCTGCTGATCTTCGGGCGGCGGTAGGAAGGAGAAACGTTTCTTGGGTAATGTTCAAGTTAGGTTTCTCCTTTCCTGTATGGAGGGCTTCAGGATTCGTAAACGTCGGGGATCGGTGGTTTGGTCAATTATTTCGATATTAGGTACAATATCGCTCCTTTTTAATCTTACGTTATGGGCAGTCCTGGCGTGATTATAAATGGCTCCCTCTTGGGCGTGGCAGGAGATTCTCTTGGAGAATCGCATGGTGGTCATGCCGATGTATTTGCCGAGGCATCCTCGGACGGGGCACGTGCATCGGTAGACCACGCTCGTCTTCTTCAAGGGATCCTGCAGGGGGGCCGCTGGGTTGTTCCTCATCACCAGGCTGCTTGCTCTTCTTCGTTTTAATAATAATTATTAAATTAATGGTTCTTGTCCTGATTGGTGGGGGTGACGTTTCTCTCTATGATGGTCTTGAGGGCTTGCTCGTCCTCCTTATACCTTCGGTGAAAGTGCCCTTTGTAAAAAAGCTTGATGGGCTCTGGGATGTCGGGGTGGGTACCCCCAGGAACCCCGCCCCGACATCTCAGAGCCCATCATAATAATAATAATAATAATAATAATAATAATAATAATAATAATAATAATAATGGAAATGCTTCAGTGTTCCCAGAAAATCCAGGGAAAAGAAACCGCTTTCGAGATCCCCAATAAACTTACTTTAAGGAAAAAGTGGGCTAAACCGAGTTAATTATCGAAGAGTCTCATTCAACCCCTCCCCACTTGATGACTTTTGCAGAGGAATAGTTTTGCAGGGTTGGTTGTTAAAGGTGTTGCTCTTAGATCATCTCTCTCTCTCTCTCTCTCTCTCTCTCTCTCTTCTCTCTCTCTCTCTCTCTCTCTCTCTGTCACATACACGCGTTACAAATGAATTATAGGAAAGAATCCAGGAAGTTTAAGGCCCACTGGGCAAACAATTGATAGTATTCGAAAAGGCTTCCTGACGCCCACAATGTCAAGTAGGAAACAGAAGATTTTGTTTTCTCTGGTTGTGGCCAGAGAATACTAGATGTATTACAGAGAGAGAGAGAGAGAGAGAGATTTCGTACATGTGAGGGATACCTGTGCGATAAATAAAGCAATGTGTAGGACGAAGAGGAGAAATCATTCATCATTTTTGAGACCCAGACCATAACACTACGAGTATACATAAGGCCCTAAGCCTGCCACTAATAATAATAATAATAATAATAATAATATAATAATAATAATAATAATAATAATAACAGAAACCAAAACAGCAACCTCCTTGGACTTCAGTGCTGTTGTGGACTCGGCCAACAAGTGAGGTATAAGTTGATAGCAACCTATACCTCACTTGTTGGCCGAGTCGATAACTTCACTGAAGTCTTGAAGTATATATGTTCAGTCGCCAGAAATTTAGTGGTATACAGCCAAGAAGAGTCGATGTGCCTTCCTTTCCCTCCAAATGCACTTCATTAATTTTCATCACTGATAGGGCAAATAATGATGATGATGGTACATTAGCGTATTTTTGGAGCAATTATGTCTGAATCCCTCAGACTTACTGGATATGCTTGAAGTAAGATTTTAATATATTCAATTTGATGACATGATGACCTGAATAATAAATTTCAGTATTCTTTTGCGTAAGCTTAGTAAATAGTAATAATTATTTTATATAGCTTTGCGACGGGATCGTAATCTGCAGCTTTTATCTGGAGCAACTAGAGGAAGAAACCCATGAGCTGGATAAAGATTCCAAAGACTGTGAATAAAAGGCAAAAGCCTTCCTGAATTATATTGACATAGTTGTTAAAAAATTTATTATTCGTTTTAACTAATATATATATATATATATATATATATATATATATATAAATATATATATATATATATATATATATATATATATATATAGTATTAGGGCTTGTGCCTTGTATGATAAGGCGCCCTATGAGGTAATGTTAGACTAGCGATAATCTATACGCTAAGTCGGTTGGTATTGCACTTCCATCTTCAATGGATGTGTCTGGGGTTTTGTAGATCACTTACGAAGTCGGTATTATCTTTACGACGATGTGTTAAACTCAGGTTCGGTGAGGTTCTTGTAGAAAACACCAGGTATAAAAATAGTATATTCTTCTGAAGTTTTACATGATGAAGATCAGGTATGATCGTACAAGTCTTCTATGACGATAGCTTGATCGCTTCTGCCAATGATGATGGCTAATCCTATTCCTCTACATGATAAAGCTTAGGTAAAGAGGTACAGGTCTTCTAATGACGATCACTAACTCTGTTC
Organism: Macrobrachium nipponense; assembly: GCF_015104395.2. Taxonomy (NCBI): domain Eukaryota; kingdom Metazoa; phylum Arthropoda; class Malacostraca; order Decapoda; family Palaemonidae; genus Macrobrachium; species Macrobrachium nipponense. The sequence goes on along the minus strand of NC_061105.1, from coordinate 42,472,180 downwards.
TGCCCGCTAACCATCTCTGTTACAAGTTATGAAGGAACAGACAGTAGTTCGAACATATGAACATACTATCAGATGACATAGTTTCATACGAACACAACAATCGGAATGAGACACGCTACAGATCACGTAGGCCGTTTGAAATAATAGGTCGGGGTAGTTGTCTCAAGCAGGGAGCTTGGACTAATGTTTATAAACAATTGAATGACTACAGGTGACGGCATGTTATCTTAGCTTACATATTTATTGTATACGTCATCTTTAGCGTCTCTAGTCTGATCACATTCCTGCAAGCAATCTGGTTGACCTCTTTAGTTTTTTAAACTTTTATATATGGACTAAACATTCCATATTTTTATTATGTAAACACTTACATCAGCTCGGTCAGCTACCAAAACCAACTACTGAATATTACTCAAACTTGACTTGCATCTGACTTATAGGAGTGTGATACAGACACTATGTGAATATATATATATATATATAAGTAAATAAAAATTCATTGTGTACATGAATTGATTCAAGTAATAAAATATAAAACAATGATATTGGTAAATAATAGTGTCACATGATATATATAATGATACAGTTTTCACTTCATCTCTTTAAGATACTTATGCTACAGAAATACTAATGTACTCTGATAATTGCATAGAATGAAGATTAACATGATAAAAATCATATTTTAACCTGATAAAAAATTTCATATACATACTTTTAACTGATAAAAAAATTTCATATATGAAATGATAAAATTATTAATGTTTATGCTGATTGATTCGTTGCTTTTTATGCTAACTGTTATATATCTGCGGATATTGTTAAGGTAAAAGGTAACTGATTGATTATAGGCTACCTGATTTGTTTATACATATGTATATGGATTCATATAATTATGATTAATATATGTGCACTTTAAATAGATTCCTATTGCGTACACGCAAAGATATATTTTAGATTCTGTTATTTATGATCATTTATATAAGAGATCCTATTGCGTACACGCAAAAAATATGTTTTTTTTTTTTTTTTTTTTTTCGATCTGTTATTTATGATCATTTATATATAGGATACATGATACTTTATATATATGGATACATGACCGAGGTTTATACTACTTCACTTTTAACTATGCTTTCGAACAACTTTTCGTCCATTTACACAGTTTCCAGGACACCACCTATGCCAATTGAAAACGGCCGTTTTCAATAGTTAAAACAGGGGAAAATTTTGCCTGGGTCGGGTCCAACGTTCTATTTTGGGGGCGCTCATACTTACTTCTCTGCATCCTAAGCTACACGATTACGTTCGCGATGAATAAAAAAACATCCCCAGCACGAGTCCTTCGCCAGCAAAGTAGAGTTGAATATCCTTCGGGTCGTAATTGTCGGAAGTATGTCCCTTTTTGTAGTCGAATTCCGACCAGCCGCTGGAGCGTTTCCGCATTAAAAACGAGATTAACGACGAGATACGGTGTCGGTCGAAGAAGTCCATGAAATTCCTTTCACATTGTAGGCGGTTGTTACTTGACTGTAGTCGTCCGCTGCGACGAACGATTTTTTGAAGTTGCTATTGTGAAACTCTCGTACTGCAGGATACTGTAACCAGGTTCCATTAATCAGCCTGCAAGTGAAATTATACTTGTCACAAGGGCAAAGTAAATTCAGACGACATCCAAATACAGGGGAGGGGAGAGAGCTATTTAGACCAGACTTAACCCACATGAATTCGCTGATATTTTGGTTGGAATTCAAAAGAGTCCGCTGTACAAACTTTTTTATCCATGGCATTAACAATGAGTGAACCTATCCAGGTCTATGATGACTTGTAAAAATATCCATAATTATAAAAAATAAATAGATATCATTAACGATCTCAAAGAAAATTCGATATTACTGGTAGTAAGTTACTAGACAAAGAAGTGGAAAACGGAGCTAATTGTAAGATTGCCAGGCAACAATAAGAGTCAAAGAGAAGATTAATCATGATTCTATGTGCCCTAACAAAAGTTTCATATTCATTTTCTCGTGCGCATCCTCTGAGGTTAACTTTTAAAACATTATTAATAGGTATAGATGCAACGAAAAACCCACTATGTACTAATTTCTAAATAAACTCTGGGTTTTTCAAGAAAATGTGACCATTTTCCCATGAATGGTTTTACACTTGAATTGTAATAGGCTAATGTTGCAAGTAAATAATCCATATCCATATCGTGATACTTCTAAATGTCTATGAGGTTCAGAAAAATTAATTCATTTTGTTGTTATAGAAATTCTATTTGCTTATTTTGTTCATTAATTTTAAAATGATTGCAAGTCCTTAACTAATTGCATTACACACACGGATAAGAATATGTTATGTGGCCTGTCATGTGACCTATGAACCACCTGTGAAGTTCATGAGCTAAGCATTCCTTTCTCCAGTCAATCTGCTTTTGCAAGCAGAGACGACACACAGATGAAGCCTGTGTAAGCAGATTATTGAGGTTAAAAGGAACAAATGCTGATACGGCAATGATGACGTCGTCACTTGGCAGGAGATTGCTCTCAGCCAGCTAAGAGTTACGTTACTTGACTGGGGGGGGGAAGATATACGACTTTAGTATTTTCAAATGATATTTTAGTGTTTTAATTCTCCACCCGCATGAGAAGAATGTCCGAAAAAAAAACAACAGTACCAAATTTGAACAATATTAGTTTCATGTTGGGCATTATGTTAAATAAATATTCCTTATTCAAACTATATGAAAAAGGTTTCCATACAAATTCTATATATATTATTAGACCCTGTATAAGATTCTATAGGATTTATTCCATAGATAACATTTTCACTTCTAGACTTCCTGACTTTAAAATCTCTTTATTTTATTTTATTTATTTATTTATTATTAGTTTATTTATTTATTTAATTTAATTTTTTTTTTTTTTGCATTGACTACGAATATAAATCACCGGGACAGACAATATGTCAGTAGGTTTTGATATTGTTTGAACTTTTAGCTATTTGTCATTACTAAAGCGTTAAGTTAGAGTTCAAATCTTTACGCATATATATTTATATTTGGATATTTAATGGTTACGTTTTGCTTATTGATATTATCTGATTCCTTTTTTATTAATAATTTGTAACCCTTCCGAACTTCTTACGGGTGTTTATATTGACTCCACTTGTACCTATTTATTTTATTTTTTTTAATATTTATATTTATTTATTTTTTTATTTTTTATATAATATTTTGATAAATTAATGGTTGGTTGTTGAATCTGTGGAAAAAGTGTTCTAACGGCGTACCGTATAAGGCTACTTGCGGCATCAATTCATAGATACAAGATATAACTGATAAAGGTATATAAAACCGCGAGAACCGCTATAATCCAGTTTGGATCCAATATCACGAGTTGTAACTCGTAAGACATTGACACTTCCTATTTAATTATCCGTTATTCTACCAAACCGATTGACTCTGGGTGATAAAATATATTATTGGTTTTCTTAATGGAAAGGAATTCACACAACGTGTTAAGGAGATTATTATTGATTTACACCACCCGAGTCGGATTATCCTGTGTTGAATTCCATGTTTACTGATTTAGCACTCATAAATATTCCTACCGCACTCAATTGCGGTGTTTGGTTTTTAGTTGCTATTACTTTCTATATAACGTGTCAAGGAACATTAACACTAAGAAGTGTTTATTTGCTCTGTCAGACTCGTAACTTTGTTAATAATTCTACGTATATTCTTTCAAGGATTGATTTGGCACGGGATAGGCCCTTAAACTGACAGGTGTCTTAGTGTGTCCCTTGTTTTCATGACACGTGTTACAATCAGATATGTGCTTTTTATATCTGTAAGCATTGTAGGCCAGTAAAATAGTGATTTGGCTTTCTGTGACATAGGAGGGAACCCTGGATGACGGAATGCAACCAGTTTATGACGATTGGTATGAGAAAGATTATTACTACTACCTGGTCGTTAGTCATCTGCTGTGTTCTTCGGGTTTTCCTCGTCACAGACCTACATATAATATTACATTTGATTACATTATTTTGATACACATACTTTAAATGTACTTTGCTTTAGGGTTTCTGCTCGAAGTGTAGTATTGTTTATGCTTAGCCGCTGACCCTGTTTTCCGTTTCCGAAGTGTTTTATTGTTTGGTGTTTATTGCTGCTGACTCTGTTTCCGTTTCGAAGTGTTTATTGTTTGGGTTGTTTATGTCTGTTGACTCTTGCTTTGTTCAGTTTGTAACAGTTCTGCGCTCCAACCCAGATATTCAATGCTCGCGATCTCTTGGGTTAAGGAATTTTCTTGTTTAGATACGGTTTTAACAATAGGTACGGATGTTTCTATATCTTTTAGTCTAATTAATGGTTCTTTGCGGTATGGTGCGGGATTGCGGGATATGCGTCAGCTATGATATTTGCTTTCCCAGGTAGATATCTTATCTTGGCTCCAAAGACCTGAATGATCATTTGTCACCGAGTTCCTTTTGGACTGTGATTAAAGCCTTTGAAAAAACTCGGTAAAGGACTCATGTTCAGTAAGGACTTTATCAGGATAGCCATAGATTATGAACTTAAAATATACTAGTGAGTTAAAGATACCTAGCCCTTCCTTGCCTATTACTGTATATTTACTTTCAGAGGGCTTTAGTTTACGTGAATAAAAGCTATAGGGAAGAACTGTTTATCATATTACTGAAGTAGTATCTCTCTTACCCCTTGGTCTGAGGCGTCTGTTGCAATAAAAAAAAAAAAAAAATTTCCTTATTTAAGTCAGGGATTTTTTTTTAAGTTAGGTAAGCTGCATTTTCCGCTTTTAAGATATTGAACGCCTGTTGATGCTTTTCAGACCATAATAAATCTACGTTTCTTCTTCGTAAGATCGTTAAAGGAGCTGTCATGATTGAAGAGTTACATATTTACATACGATTGTAATACCCACTAAAGCGCGAAAGTGCTGTATCCCCCTTTTACGTTAATAAGTACCGGAAAGTTATGAATAGCCGACACCTTACCATGGACTACTTTTAAGACCTGACCAGACACATAAAACTAGATAACATGTTCGGTTTTAAAAAACTCTCATTTAGATATTTTACTCTGAGATTATTGTCTTTGTCTCTGTAGCACTAGCTCTACTTTATGTGATGTACTTCTAAGGTATTAGAAAAGATTACAAGATCATCCATATAGGCATGTAGGTTATCCCCTAAAAGTCTCCAAACATATATTGTAATTGGGGCGCAACGTAAGCCGGAGGCATACGTAAAAAATTGATAATGTCCCCTGGGTGTGCTGAAAACGGTGTATGAGGTACAATCACTTAGGTAATGGTATCTGGTAAAAGCATTTAAGTAAGTCCAAGTTGGTGAAAAAAAAATTTATTCTAACCTAACAGAGATAAGATGTCGTCGGTACATCGCACTGGAAATAAAACTATCGGAGTCGTTTCCTTGTTTAAGCGTCAGAAATCTACGCAGATACGCCAAGTCCGATCTTTTATGGCATGACATTTGAGGGAAAAATTATATGGGCTTATTTGATTTCCTAATGACTCCTATTACTAACTTTTTTCAACTTCGTCATTTATCTCTATTTTGAAATTTCGTTGAGAGTCTACACGAAGGTACGTATATAGCTTTATGTTTGTCCTTAGACCGTATTTTGTGTTAAATTACATCCGTTTTTTCCAGAGATCACGTCGCCAGTGGAGAAACTTCCTGGTATTCAGGTAAAGATAAAAAAAAAATTCTGCTGAATCACCTCTGCTTGAATGACTTTACGGATATTACTTTAGATAGATTATCAGAGAGATTCATCCACGACTGGTTGGGCGTGATTAAAAATTAGCAACAATAAAAAATGCGATATTTATAACTTCCGTATCCACGATATGTATACTTTTAGGGCTTTGTTCGCGGAAATCGTTATATTTCAGTGTCGGGAAGGATTAAAAATTTCATTTCCAGCAAAGTCTTTTTACACGCACTAAGACATTCGAGGGTGCAATGCTTCTCGAGATTTTGCGTGCAGAGTGCGACTGCGGTTGTGGGAGAATTCTGTTGGGTCATTTGAACAATGTTACGATTCATGAGACAAATGTATAGTTCCTTTATATAAGTTATTATTTGATTAACTGTCTCATTTTTGTTCAAACGGATTTTAATATGTTTGAAGGTTTATAGGATTTTTCCTTTGATAAACACGCCTTATTTTGCAGGATGTAAGATAATATGTATCCCCTAGATGGATCTTACAATTACACTACATACAGATCAACGTTTTTTATAACTATAGAGGTATCTGTAAACGCTCGCTTATCCGGACTTCTCATTAGGGAAGTTCGAACAACAGACGGTGAGTCCGTAAATACAAGATATTACGTGTATTAAAAGAAATAAAAAAGATATTCTAATTTTTACGGCGCGGTACAGTTGGGCTTAATCCACCAGTATTTATTAAACTTAATGTATTAAAATTAAACGAAAACCTGGCTCTGATTACTTATACGGTCGTGTGTTTCATAGGAAAAATCCTTTTTATTCAAAAAGATATTGTATGAACCAACATCGCTTTTTCCCACTCTGCAGAGTCGCTTATTGTGTGGAATTTGCTATGCTTTGAACACTTCGGCAGTTTTCGACTGACCTTGACCGCTTGACTAGGTGACACAGTAACCGAGTTTGCTTGTTTGATTCTGAAAGGCTACTGTTTCTATTTCTTTCTTGTAATAATTAGGATCCTTCTCTTTATTACCATCGGCAACGTATTGTGTGTTTTAGCATTATGTTTGCTGGTTACGTATAAAGCAATGAATGACGAACTATTAGGAACTGAGCGATTACTAATAAGACAAGTTATCACTACTGCCTACAATATTAACTATTTATACTTCATTCTTTGCTAAAATTTGAAATAGTGAGGGATCCTGGTCAGCGCATTTAGCCTGATGAAAGTTTTTTACAGACATGTTATTCCTTGCAATCCAGCCATATTTTTAAAGTTGAGTTGAGTCATTGAGGTTCGATATTTTATATAACTCAAAAAACTCAAGGCTAAAACTGCGATCGGGACTTTGCAAAGGAGCATTTATTTTTGTCATGACCCGAAATAGTGTTACCTCTAATTATATAGATTTGTACGGGTGTTCCACTTGTTTTTTGTGTGTTTTCTAATCACTACGGTGCTTAACGACCCTATCCATGCATCTGTATAAATACAGACGTCCACTGCGTAAACGCATATTCACTGTTTAATATGATTTGTTACGTAAGGGATTAATAATCACCCAAAATGATAAAATTAACATAGTATATGATTATGATATTTCAGTAGAACTTCTGGATACAGACAACTCAAAGATAAAAACTCGCAGTAGCGAAATCTCAATGATGTAGATAATTTCTGTAAAAAAGTAAGATTAAGAATGTCTCGTAACTTCAGCCACAGGAATAACGAAATTCGACCTGCAAAGGAAACACTCAAAGTTACTCCAAATGAATAAAAAATTGTACTTAGCTTGCTTTTGTGGGAAGTCACGGTGTTCCGATAACGACACACGGCCTTGGTCCTCCTTCTCTATTTAGCGGAACGACCTGGTTTGGCTTCAGTTTCCCCCGTGCGCGTTGTTTCGATATTCGAGCCCTTGAAAATCCGATGCTGCAGACGCGTTCGGTTTGTTTCTTGCAGTGCCGGAAACGCTCACTAACGATGTTTCTTGAATGATTCTAATGAGAGACGAAGCTTCCGTTGCCGTAGGAAAAGGACACGTCGGTTTTGTTTCTTGAAGTTATTCACTAACGATGATACTAAGTTGCTTGACGAATCTGCTGCTTTCGTCGTCGTTGACTTCATGATTTATTATTCTGTTTTTTCTTCGTAGGACGTTGTAGAGTTCTTCTGGTCGCTGGCCACCAATATTAGGGCTTGTGCCTTGTATGATAAGGCGCCCTATGAGGTAATGTTAGACTAGCGATAATCTATACGCTAAGTCGGTTGGTATTGCACTTCCATCTTCAATGGAGTCTGGGGTTTTGTAGATCACTTACGAAGTCGGTATTATCTTTACGACGATGTTGTTAAACTCATGGTTCGGTGAGGTTCTTGTAGAAAACACAAGGTATAAAAATAGTATATTCTTCTGAAGTTTTACATGATGAAGATCAGGTATGATCGTACAAGTCTTCTATGACGATAGCTTGATCGCTTCTGCCAATGATGATGGCTAATCCTATTCCTCTACATGATAAAGCTTAGGTAAGAGGTACAGTCTTGCTAATGACGATCACTAACTCTGTTCTGCCCGTCTACCACTCTTGTTACAAATTATGAAGGAACCAGACAGTAGTTCGAACATATGAACATACTATCAGATGACATAGTTTCATACGAACACACAATCGAATGAGACACGCTACAGATCACGTAGGCCGTTTGAATAATAGGTCGGGGTAGTTGTCTCAAGCAGGGAGCTTGGACTAATGTTTATAAACAATTGAATGACTACAGGTGACGGCATGTTATCTTAGCTTACATATTATTGTATACGTCATCTTTAGCGTCTCTAGTCTGATCACATTCCTGCAAGCAATCTGGTTGACCTCTTTAGTTTTAAACTTTTATATATATGGACTAACATTCCATATTTTTATTATGTAAACATTACATAGTATGTATGTATGTATGTATGTATGTATGTATGTATGTATGTATGTATGTATATAGGGGATTTCCATTAATATAAGAAACACAGAGTGGGAGTTTTATGGTGCAGGAAAGCCATACATACTGAGTATCTGCAACTATCTCATTTCGTTTACAATACAGAGTTAAGAGTATAAGCAATTCCACGAAAAATTCAGTATTGGTCATTGTGAATTTTCAATAGAAAAACAGGCTTAAGAGAATGAAACGGAAACTCATTATGATACACATTCTAAAGATTTGTTAGTGTGTGGAACTATGGCCTAAATCCGTGTTAATTAGACTATATCATAATTAGGAGTCGTTTAACCGAAATGAACCTTTTCTATCAGGTACTTACAGGAAAGCAAGTGTATTATACTCCATATCATTTACGAAAGTAGACATGCTAAATTAAATCACGAGCAAGCAAAATTAAGTACAGTTTTTTTCTAGATTTCTTATTGCATCTGTGTAAACTCTGATAGATTAAAAAAAGAGATGGAATCTAAAAACTGAAGAGATATTACAAAAATATTTTTCTTCCCTGTATGATATCTTCAAATGGTAGATTTTATCATTTATATACATATGTACTGAAAACCTTCTTTAATATAAAGGGTCAAAAGAAAGGTAATTTATTTTAATTACGTAAGCTATTTGAATTTTGCTGATGGGGCTGACCCATGATTCCGTCGCCATTAATTTCCTATTCCAAATCAGTTTCAGTAACCTGTCACAAAATAACAGAGTTGTGAGAAACAGAGGAGACTGGAGAGATCCCTACGTCAATGATAAGCTATTAAAATTTTATTTTTATTTATGAATAAAATACGTTTTAAAGTGTTATCGTTTGAAGTGATAACTACTGAATTCGCTCATTTGAAGCCCTCGTAGGGAGGAACCAATTATAATCCTTTTTTTTTTTTTTTTTTTTCGAAGCCTTTATACAAAAAATATGGAGATTTCTGTGCGGCTCATTTGCAGGTAGTTGTGGCAATAATGAACATGACATTATGAAAGCAATTTCCCCAAAACATGGTGCCAGTATTGGCCAACCCAACCTCATCAATTTGTTGCGACTCTCTCAGCCGGACGAAAAACGTGAAATGGATTTTTGCAAAATCTGTTCAAAGGCTGTTTTGAGAGAGAACAATTAACATATAACGATGTATGTAGTCACGATGATTAAAAGCCTGAAATACTTCTGTGGCCCATGCGGTGGCCTCAAGGGAAAATCATCAGTAAATTGATCTTGTCCCAATGAGGTGTATTTGTCCGAATATCAGTTGAGTTTCAATTCCGGAGACGATTTTTGATAATGACATTTTGAGTCATTAGCAGTGGATTTTTATCCCTGCGAAGTGTGAGTAGACATATGCAGATTTAGAGTAATCCTTTGTCTGCCATGGCCCTAACTGTGTTGCGGATATCAACAATTAAATCATTATTGTTATTAAATGCAATATTTATTCGAATTTTTCAGCATCCACAATTGTTTCTTTAATTTCAGTATGGGCAATTTGAATACAGTTACACCAATGCATAGGCTAAAGGAGACAGACTCTAACACACACGCGGGGGAACACGTGCACACAAACACACGCACACACACATGGGAAACTCAGCATTAATACAAAATAGTTCTGAGAGATAATTATATTTCATGGCTTTACCTCACCGTCGATCAAAGGATTAGGTTAATGTCAGGGAAGAGGACTAACAAGGGAATTATCTTAATGAAAGGTAATCACTTTTGTCTACAGCAGAACGATTGTTAGTTGGCTATCAGCACTTCTTTTAATGCATGTTTTTTTTTTTTTTTTTTTTTTTTTTTAGTTATTTTCACTGTGAACTGGTTTCCTTTTAAGTTTTTCACTTTTGAGGTGGATGACGATTGCTTGATGAGAACTTGAGATTATGACAGCTCATATTGCCATTTGTGGATTGCTGGCGAGTCCGGTCATTTGTTGGTCTGGAAGACTTATTGACTGATTTTATCTCTGGCTTTCAATCAGTACCTTCACGATGCTCTGTTGCAATTTTGCATCCGTCAGCACCCACCTCTTTTGGATAATGTCTCTTACGGACTACTCTTCCCCTCCTTTGTGGTTTCCATTGTTGTAAAACTGTTCGTAACTTAATTCTGTTTTGTATTAATCTGCTGCTTCCTGGAGCTTTCGCCTACATTTTTTTATAATTTCTTCTGTGACACTGTCATCAAAGCCGTTGTAAACAAAGAGCTAAATCTCACGGTACAGCTCAAGGGGTGCATCTCCCCAGGTAGCATTGCCACTCCTGAAACGATCGCATCTCATATTTATGTCATTTATGAGGACGAGATTTTCGTTTCGTGAGATATCCGACCGAGGGAATATGGAGAGAGTTGCGTTCTGGCCGAGAGTAAGGGAAGCGATTGTGAAACTTATCACAGTATCTCGTTGTGCCTGAGCCAAAATGCATATTATCATTATATTAGCCTTTTTACACCTAGCATGTATGTATTTATAACTATCTATCGATCGGTCTATCTATCGGTACGACTTCTGAAACAAACGGAAGCCATTTCCATAAGAGTAGACAAAAAGTCCATCTCTGTCCGGAAACTTGACACAAGATGGCGGAGGCATAACATGACCAGAGTTGCGCAACCATAAATTTTAGATTAGAAAACAATTTGGCTGGAGGGGGGGGGGGGACTTACGTGAAGTCTAATTAGCGGCTAAAGTTTGAGGAAGCCCTTGATTAGCCTGTGAGGTGGCCCTGGGAGACTCAACCTTGTTTGGCGAGAAGTTTCTTGTCATGGAAAGAAAGTTGTAATTATGACACCATTATACTCGTTTGGGTGGGCTGAACCCAAATATTGCTTAACATTTCAGTGAGATTCTGGTAAAATCGACTTCAGCCAGAGTTTTTACTGTATGATTTTACTTGATTTTTTGTTCTCAGTCAAAAAATTATGGATAGCCTGATTAGGATTAATTTTATGTACCGCCTCGAAATAGTTCTGCGGAGGACTGAATCATCAATACTCATTTTGAAGGAAGTTAAGATCTGTTTGATGTGAAGAGAGAGAGAGAGAGAGAGAGAGAGAGAGAGAGAGAGAGAGAGAGAGAGAGAGCTTACTGTTTTGTTTCAGTTTTCTTTATTGATGATTTGGTCATCAAAATACGTTACAAAGTCAATTTTACCTTTGAGTCCATATTATGAAAATATTGAAATTTGAATTAAATCTTGTGAAATAGATAATTTAAAGAAGGCACGGCGGCTCCAAAATTCAGGCTGAATATATACACATTTACCTTATACCTTATAGACCTCCAGCCCCCCCCCCCCCCCCCCCCCCCCGCCCCCCCCCCCCCCCCCCGCACCACCTCCACCGCCACCACCAATCCCTCTCTCTTTTCCATCCTTTCCTGACCAAAAGGACCTCCTCTCGACTTGGGAAGACACGAATAAACAATTTTTTTTTTTTTTTTTTTTTTTTTTTTTCATTAAAAGTTAAGAAGTATAACTTTGGTCGCTCAACCAATTTTGTTTTGTCCAAAGTTGAATGATGGCGATTCCTTCTAAGAGGACGGAGGAGGTTTCTGCAACAAAAGCTCGATATTTTGCCTGCCTTTTCCAATACAAATGTCTTTGAGTCAAGTGAAGGCAAATGCCAAGAACGAAAGGTGAAACAAAGTCTTGGCAACCACTTCGTTGCTTCCTCGTTGGACAAGTGGGTTGCCTGCTTGCCTACTGATTTGGTAGCGAGAGTTCGCGCCCCGCTCTGCCAACGTTGAATCAGAGGAATTTATTTCTGGTGATTAGAAATGAATTTCCCGATATCACGTGGTTCGGATCCCGCAATAAGCTGTAGGTCCCGTTGCTAAGTAACCATTTGGTTCCTAGCCATGTCAAAATATCTACTCCTTCGGGTCAGCCCTAGGAGAGCTGTTAATCAGGTCAGTGGTCTGGTTAAACTAAGATACATTTCGTGCCATTTGCCCGTATCTATGTATTCATTAGGTTCTATATCATAGCGAATCAGTTATACATATGGTTGTATATGTGCATATATACTCATGCATACTTATAAATACATACATACTTATATACGCACTGTATTTCGTTGGAACAGTTTTACGCATCTCATTGGGCAGACGAAGGAAGCTCCGACTTCATTAGGCCCCATTCCCATCGCTCATTTCGGGCAACTTTTGACCCCCCACCCCCCTTCACCCCGGTCCAATAGGTCCCCTTCATCCTTGCGATGATAAATGCTACAGTTTGAAATAAGTGTATATTATTATGTCCTCGATTTTTCCATAATTTGTAGGGCTCCCCGAACTCATTCTCCCGAAAATGAAGGTACGCATATTTAGTGAAATGTGTCAGAAATAAAGTTCAGGTTTCAGGTTTGAAAATAACGTTCTTGGAATGCGCCCCCCCCCCCCCCCCCCCCACCATTGAGGCGAGGTGCTTTCCACATATCCCCTCACGTGGTGAGCATAAGTCACGAAATGAGTTGAAGGGTGTTTACGGGCGTCCGCTTCAGCCTTCGCTGCTTCCATTTTTAGCAATTTATCTTAAGCCTCTTTCTGCCTCCTTTCTTCAGTCCTCATGCACTTTACTTTCTGGATCTCTATCTTGCTGTCCAACCACTCCAACTCCCTTTTTTCACTGTAACGTAGTGCTGAATGGCTGAAAGTGACCCCCAGCACTTGGCCCAATAGAGGGGTAGTGCCTTCAGTGCACCTCACGCGGTGCACTGTAGGCATCAATTAAGGTTCTTTGCAGCGTCCTTCCGGCCCCTAGCTGCAACCCCTTTCATTCCTTTTACTCTACCTCTGTTCATATTCTCTTTCTTCCATCTTACTTTCCCCCTTCTCCTGACAATTGTTTCATAGTGCAACTGCTTTGAGGTTTTCCTCCTGTTACACCTTTCAAACTTTCTCACTGCCAATTTCCGTTTCAGCGCTGAATGACCTTAGTTGCCCCAGTGTTTGGCATTATGCCTAAAACCTATAAATCAAGTCTCAGTGCTTGGCTTAGCAGCCTGAATCCCATAAAACCAATTAGTCATTTGTATGATGGCTGTATTTCTCCGATTTATGGATGATATACTGAATGTCGGGTATTTGTTACCTTCGGTGTACTAATGTAGCGGACACAAATTACTTTTTCTAAAAATAACTCTTCGAGAAACAGTTCGTTTTAACATAAAGATGAAGAGGCCGAAGTCTCGTGGATAGATGTATTCTCTTCCGAGATGAAGCATAATCCCCAAACTTTGTTCGCTGTCGAACTATGAAACTAATAAGAGTTCGCATAACTCCCTTTCTTGCACCAACCGGAAGCCCCCAGCCCCCCATAATGACAGGTTTATCACTTTGTAGGTCGATTCCTGCTTAACAAAATACAAAATAGTTTCTGTAGATTATCAAGTTTTTTTCATTCACGTTTCACATTAGGCCTCTCGAAGTAGTGTTTGTGTTTATCTGGATATCTTCTACTCATTTCAATAAAAAAGGAACACAGTATACCTCTCTTTCCATTATTCAAGAATATGCTTGCAAGCAGTATTCCCGTAAAAAAACCATAGAATAAACCTGCCTATTCATTACTCAAATTATGCTTGCAAGCAGTATTCACTTTCAGGAAACGCTAAGGAAGAAAATATCTTAATTACTCTTTATACCGCGACGGAAACAAGAGAAGACGCTCGGAAAAATTGCAAGCAAACAGCTCCAGTCTCTGCGCTCAGGGAAGACGAAGAAAAAAACGACGAAAACAGAAAGGAATAGAACAAAGAAACACCCACTTACGATTCTAACGATGTTGTTTGTCGTCCACAGGACAAAGACTAATAATAACCAGACACGGAAAGCAAGAATTTCATGGCCTAACTTTTCCTTTGTCTTTTGTGGCAAAGACTTTTCACGTCAATGAAGACTCTCTCTCTCTCTCTCTCATTTAGGAAGGTACAGGTTTTGTTCTTAGCAACCTCAGAAACACACTCTGTCGTCTGTTTTGTCTCAAGACTCGAGCAAGTCGAAATTACTTCCGACAGGAAAGTTTTTTTTCTTTAATTCCGTTGTTTCATTTTCATTTTTAATGTTATTTCGTGTCATGCAAACTTTTTTTTTTTCTCAAAATCTCATCAGAAGCGTTTAGCACTTTTTAGGTCACTTCACTTTTTTTTTTTTTCATTAAGGAGTTTCATGAGAAGCATTTTTCGAATGAATAAAATGGCTGCTATATTTGTGCAGAAGGCAGTGGGCAATTCTCCTTGACTGCCTTTCAGAAATGCGAAAGTTTAACGTCCTCTTCAAAATTCATTTTCCTCATTTAATTTAAGTAATAGCAGACACCATTTAATTTCATCTCCATGTTACACGACGTGAAGGATCCGTCATTTTATGCTTAATTTTCCTCGTAACATATCTCTGTTAACAAAATGAAGACAGGCACGGGGATGGTTGTGAATAATAATATTTTTATCAGCCGCCAAATTAGCTTATTCATCGCGTATTGGTAGCAGATATCATTGTACTTGACTCGGAAAGCTTGTTTTTTTTTTTTTTTTTTTTTTTATTCTTCTTATTCACCCGTGTATTTGAAGAAGCGATGACGCAACCAGTTAGTTATTCTCTTGAATAAGAAAAATGTGAAAATATGATAGCGGGAACTGGAAAAAATAGTAAAGAGAGAGAGAGAGAGAGAGAGAGAGAGAGAGAGAGAGGTGTCCGATGCCTTTATCATCAACCAAACGTTTATGGACGAAATGCAAAGGATGTGGAAGACGCTCGTATAGTGAAATGAAAGACGCCGGCGCCCATATTTTACTGGCTGTCTGTCTGATTGTTTTTCTTTATGGTATGTACGCACGCACACAGACATATATATGTGTGTGTTTGTATATGTATATATATATATATATATATATATATATATGCCTAGATAAAAATGTGCGTCGAATATCTCAGCTTTTGTTTTTAAAAGAGAGAGAGCATTTTCATCTTGCTCAACAGAGAAAACAACTTACATAATAATTACAGCACTTGTTCAGAAAAAAAAAACTCCTAAGGGAAAGCACAGTCTCCAACTCATATATATTCATATCTGACCTAATTTACAAACAGGTCACCTGCGCTTTTGCTTTCTAATCCAGGGATACACTTTATATGCTGTGTTGTTAAAATGCTTTGTTTTTGAACTGGTACATTTAATACTATTATGCCTTATAACTATTATTATAACTATAACTATTATCGATACCACTGCTGCTGCTACTAATACTAATGATATTCAAAGAAACCTCATAATCACATGAGTTAATAAAAATAAAATGGAAAAGTAAATCCACAGTAATATGTCTGATCTGTTATTTAAAATACAAAGCAGAGAGCTTTCGAAGACCTGCACGGTCCTCCTTGTCAGATTGACAAGGAGGACCGTGCAGGTCTTCGAAAGCTCTCTGCTTGTATTTTAAATAACAGATCAGACATATTACTGTGGATTTACTTTTCCACAATGATATTAGTAATAATAATGATAATACATCGATAATACAGTTTATATTTATCTTTAGCTAATGAGTGAATTTTTATTTTATTATGTGTAGTTCACTACTTTTCTTTCCTTAGTGTGAAATAACTCATATTAATTCATGGACTTTCTTTTCTTACTACAGCTTCCTGGAATAAAAGGGGCGCTTTTCATTATTTTCTTAGAAATTATTCTAATTACTTTTTTACTATTATATCATTATTATTATTAGTTTTTCAAATTTCATTGACCACGCTAGACCTGCAGTGATTTCTCATCCTATTAATTAATAATATCAAATTTTCTAGATTTTTTATTGTCGTTTTTTTTCGATATACACTTGTGTTTCTTCTTTTTTTTTATTTTATTCTAACTTACTTCAACAATCTATCTCTCTTCTTCATGCTTTTTTTTATAGTAACATACATGATGATTATCTCTCTTTCCCTGTTATGTCTTTTTTGTAATAAAACGTTCTTAATGAGTCCAAATCTACGGTGATAAGAATGATGCATTTCCAGATATTCAGTAAGGCGTATTGCATTCTCTCTCTCTCATCTTTTTTCTAGTAAAACATAATTGATGATTATCTTTCTTTTTCCCTTATGTTTTTTCTAATAACGTTCATAATGATTCTCTCTCTCGTCTCTCGCTCTCTCAGCTTTTTCCATACAGAAGGATAAAATTTTTCTCTTTTCTATATTTTCTTTGTTATCTTTATAAAATTGTTTTTTCCTAATATCATAAATGACTCTCTATCTCTCTCTCTCCATCTGGGTATTAAGGCGGCTTTGACGCAGTGGCAAACATTAATGCTCGAATGCTCACTTACGTACACACACACACACACACACACACAGTCTCAAAATACAGCAATAAATATGAGGGAAATTGTGTCTTAATTCATTTCAAGTTTTATCAAGAACTGGCGATTTCATTAATGCATACATGCATCAGTAATGTATACTTGCATACATTATTCGATAGAGTTTCTATGTATACTGGACCGACCCATTCCGAGCCGTCAAAGAAGACTCATCTCTTCCTCTCTTGGCCATGAAATGAGAATATTTGCTTTCGAGGAGAAAGTTGCTGTCATTTGCTGCTTTAAAGAGGAAGCGGCGGTTCCTGCACCCGTTACGCAAATGAGGAATGGACTGTCAGAGATCTGAGGCCTTTGGGATATCTGGATATTTTGCTTCTTTCTGTTTGATGGGATTGATAGTGATGGTGACGTAGACTCCCTATTCACAAAAGTACCAGTACAGGACGTTCTTCAGTTTTTAAGGGAAAAATTATCCCCTATTCAGATCATTTCCCTTTGGCAACTTAACAAAATTAATAAAGTTAGTTGAATTATGTGCATCTAATAACGTATTTTCATTCGGGGAATCATTCTACAAGCAAAAATTCGGGTGTAGTAATAGGTAGTCCTTTAAGTCCTATTTTAGCCAATCTGTACATGGAATACTTTGAAAACTACAGTAATAAAGCAATAAAACCCAAAAACATGCTGTGGATGAGATACGTGGATGACATACTAACATTTTGGGATAATAAGTGGGGTAATTTTTAATGAATTCCAAAATTAAAACGCATTAGTGCCCAGCATCAAATTTAAAGTTGAATGGGAAACAGACAACAAAATTCCTTTTCTTGATGTTTTTAATAATCAGAGACACGACCAGAATACAAAATTTACCATATACAGAAAACCAACGTTCTCACTTTCATATATTCACTACTTTAGCTATCATGACAACCCTATACTATCAAGATAGGTGTAGCTAGCAACCTATTCTTAAGAGCCTTACGAATTTGTTCCCCAGATTTCCTGGAAAAAAGAATTTGAACTAATTCGCAAGCAACTTTCATCTTTAAAGTATCCTGACCATATAATTGAGAAAAGCAATTCAAAAACAGCAAAACGTAATTTTCTACCGACCCCCTAAAGACAAGACAGAGACACACCCAACAATAAAATAAAAACAAAAATTCCCCACCTGGAGACGATTAATGAGAGTAACTCACACCCTTGGGAAATCCAACCCTTTTTGCATTACCTACCCAAATACCTTAGCCAAATCCCTGATTAACGTCCAACAAAAGACATCTCCCAAAGACTCTGGGGTATATGAGATCCATGCCAGGACTGTGACCAATCTTACATCGGATTTACAGGTAAATCACTTTCCCCAGAGATTAATACAACACAAACGGTCAGTTAGGTTATGGACAACAGAACTCGGCTATTTTCAACCATATAAATGAACATAACCATAGAAAAAAAACTGGAATATGTCACGTGTAATTTATAGCAGCAACTGCCGGTACAAGAGTCAAATGATGGAATCGGCCTTAATAAAAGAGAAGCAGGTAATGAACATCTCAAAAGGGAATTGGATATCAGATATCGTCGACGCAGTGTTAATTCAACCAACGCTTAAGAAGATTAAAGGAAGATTATCAGCGGGGGTGACCTAAATTGGCTTACTTGTGGACGAATCTCTTGGTATAAATACCACCTTTTCTGTAAACTTTTCTCATTCAATATACCTGAAGAGAGACAGCAGCTCTCGAAATAGTAGTACTTTTCTCTCTACATTTTGGTGTTTTTATGGGCTCCTTTATTATATATATATATATATATATATATTAATATATATATATATATATATATATATATTATACTATATATATAATATTAAATATATATATATGTGTGTGTTTGTTTGTGTGTGTGTGTGTGTGTGTGTGTGCGTGTGTATGCATATGTATATTTATGCGTATGTATATATGCGTTTAGAACTCTCTCTCTCTCTCTCTCTCTCTCTCTCTCAGTTAAGCCTTTCATTAACTGATCACACCAAACAATTATGAATAAAGTCTCCAATAACACTGATAACAATAATAACAATTATATATTATCATTATCATTTTCAACGTCCTCAACATTACGACCAGTATTATTACGTCACCTTCACTATCATAAACACCAATTTAGGTCAAACATTAATTTATCACTCATGCAAATGTCTGATGAAAGGCGTTTGGGTTCGGAAAACCCGAAGATAAGTGGCGGAGACTCAGTGCACCTATTAAATGAGGATGGTAATTCACTGAAGAGTTTAAGTATTTTTAAAGGATAGCAGGATACCTACTGCCTTTGGGTTGAGAATAATAATGCCGCTTAGTTTTAGCGTTACTGGAAAATATGAGATCTAGTTAAGAGTGATGTATTGTCGAGTACGAAAAGTTCCGAAAATATGGAACCTTCGACAGTGGCTGAATTTACCTGACCTCTGGGAATTTGACGAACTTTAAAGAAACGACTGCAGTTTATCTCAAGGTCAAACAGCCTCTTCAGTTACTATTGACAGGTTGATAAAAATCCTAAGGGTAAATTTACCATCGAAACAATCGGCAATAATGAAAACAGTTTTTATATTTTATCATTACTGGTATTTGATTAAAAGCGCAAATGAAACGTGTTATTTGTGAAAAAACTCATTTATTCCCGATCATTTATGTATGGTTATCGTTCATAATTATTTAGGTCTTCCGATGAGATGTTATTAACCAGCCCCGGAAAGTAATTAAATTTGTTAATGATGATAGTATGATTAGCTTCAGCTATACTACTACTACTACTACTAATAATAATAACAATAATAATAATAATAATAACGACTATCCTTATTACACCAAAAGTTATAGACTCGAATCTTGACAAAGGCAGACAAATACATCATATATAATTCCCTTAGTGAAAAAACTTGTTCACGTGAATGAATTTCTCATATGAACATTATTTGACAACCTCAACATTCCAAACGAGACCACGTGCAAAAACATATTTCTGAACAGTGTCCATGTTTTAAGAAAGTAACATTACGTACTTGATCTGTGTGTGAAAATGACCACTTCAAAGAACTATTTCTTCGACTCCATCAAAGTTCCTACAATATCTGTTAACATACTGTTTAAGAAATGGAGGAACTGGATACAAGACCTTGGGTCAGTTCAGGCATACCAAAATCCTCAGATAGTGGGGTTAACAGGAGATGCATGACATAGGCCTAACAAAAGTCTCAAATAGTGCGGCTAACAGGAGTTTTATGACATAGGCCTACCTAATGCTACTGAATTCAGGGCCCAATGAAACTCTTAATCGTTTCTGTCTGGTAGGCCTAAAAGCTTCACCAGGAGAATCAGTTTCCTTTCCATCGTGTTTATATTTTATGGGTCTAACTGTAGACAGAGACAACAGAAAGGGAGATCTTCGACAAAATGTGACTCTTCTATAATTCATTTAATTATCCTCTCCCGTAAAATTAGTCCTATGAAGGTGATGGGCAGTTATAGATCCATTTGGTGGGGGGTGGGGGCGGTCAAGGGAAAACTGAGAGAGAGGTAGAAAGATGCTTATGAATTAGAAATAATAGAGAAAGAGAGCGAGAGAGCGAGGGATGATATTAGACGGCTGGAATAATGGCAGCTCATTTTAATATTAAGAGAAAAATGACGTTTGAAACACCAAGTTGAATATATTAGCGTTATTTGTGCACTTTTAAACTTGATGATGCTCATGACCTCTGCATTACGATCTACACCAGTTTCAGATCAGTCGTTTGATTCTGCAAAGAATTGATTTGCCAGCAATGTTGCTCAATGAGAGTTTTCTTCGAAAGTGACGAGAAGTCAATGAAAACGAGACGCTATTTCAGGGGAAACAAAGCAATTTGAACATTGCTTCTTACCGTTTCTGAGGTGTATTCGTGTAATGCTTGGTTCTCAGAGGCATGCACGATGGAAAATTGAAACGAGTATGGTTTCAGTCACAAGGTTTTTGTTTGTTTCAGTCAATATCAACAGCCTATTTTAACGTCAACCGCCAGAATGGTGTCTTGTGGAACGGCAAGCCACAAACGTAATGTCAAATGTAGTTATCTCGTTTTAGGTTATATACTATCACATAAAAAATATCCGAGTGTAGGTTAATGTTCTTTTTATTTTGTATGTATTTAGTATATTATAATTATTTCATTACTATTGGTAAATTATTTTTGGTGCAGGACTAAATTGTAAGACGTAAATAACATTCATTTGATCATGCTGGTGCTGGTGCTATCCTAAGTTGTAGGCGCGATGCCGTCGGTGAAACGTTTCGGTGTCAGTTGGACATATTTCTGTGGTCAGGTTGCAACTCTTCAATCTCTCATTAACGATATAATGAACGTGAGGAAAAGAAACTATAGTATGAAAAAGGAGACAAAAAAAGCCTCTTCTGGGAACATACCGGGTTACCCAAAGTGAGAAAACCATCCACCAAAGAGCATAGGCCTAGTGGTTACTCAGAAGTTGGTGTTCCTAGAATCGATGGTAAGTGTGGCTCATTTGTCTTTATATATATTTTTATCTTTTTCGTCGTTTTCATTGTTATAAATCGGTTGTGTGACTTTCGGGCGTCGCCAGTATTATATACCGCTGGCTTAGCCTACTCAACAAGGCAGCCATGTTTACTAATGTCCACTTCGGTCTAGGCTTGCGGACTTGCACTGCAAGTACAGGACAAAAGGTGCTAACAAACACCAGATTATTCCTATCATGAAATCATTATATGGAGACTTGTGAAAGGTTTCATATTGGAATCACTTTATCCATTACAGATCCAGCAGGGGATCGCATTTCGTTATAGTACTGAACAACGCGTATTAAAAGGACCGTCCCGTGCCTTCCTCACTACCAAGGCATATCTGGGTAAATCGTTACTTGAAATGTAAGCCATGATATCGTACAGGCCCGTACCTAGTTTTTTTATGGAAGGGGGTGGGGAGGGCTGTCTTTTTCCCGAAACTGAAACCGGACCTATCTTCTATAAATGTCATTGCAAAAATGTATAGGTATATACAAGATGAAATACTTGAAAATGTTATTTTAGTTCTGTTAAGAAGAAAAATTGGGTATGCGGTCTATGACCTTCTACCCGATTAGATGTTATTCAAAGTACTGGCTTTGGTTGACAGAATCTTACTTAAAATGTTGAAAGTTTGCACTGAAATTCAAGAAATTTCTTCAGTTTTATTGATTTATTTCATTTTAATGTAACGGTAACTTGCATATTACTTTATTGTTGTTGATGTATATACTTTTACTACAAAAAAAAAAAAAAAAAAAAAAAAAAAACTATTTATCACTATACTTTGACTACAAAAAAAAAAAAAAAAAAAACAATAACTATTTATTACTTTGTAAGTATAGTTCCATGAAGAAGATAGTCATAGAAAATATGGACTTCCAGAAATTTGGTACGGGCGTGCCGTAACTATATTTGGATCCATTATCGAAGATGCTGTGTAGATAGTAATGTTAAAAATAATGAAGATACGATAGGAGTGTGATATAAGTAAAGATTAAAAAAATAAATAGTAAAGAACTGCAGGGAAGGTCCACGATACCTCACTTGTTCCTAACATGGGCCGTTTACCACGGATTGTTATTTGCCGTAAAAGCTTTCTATAACTCCATTTCACTCTGTCGCTTTGTATATTAAATAATCGAAATATTAGAAATTGAGTCTGGTTATGTGAGGTGAATATTAATGGCTGACAGTTATTCTGCTTCCTGTGAATTCTCCGGAGGAATTCCATTTTGATTTCTTCGTTAGTTTTGCGTTTTCTGGTAGTACATGATCTGTGGTCCTTTATTCAGGGGCAACGCTGTGAGAAAACCCCAGATCTAGAAAGTGAAGGAGAAAAATGCGTGGGTCACAGTAACTGTGTTGTCTCATCTTCACAGTTGAATGAGGTATGAGCTGGTTGACTGGGTGTTACGACAACTGTGTATATTCCTAATTTTCACGATGTTTTTCACTTGATAATCCATTCATTAAAGTTTACTCCTAAGTAACGTCCTTGTTCAATGCCAACTCCTAAGAAAACCAGCGCATAGGCCTAATCAGTGCCACTGACTTTGTGCCATAACGAAGCTCTCACTGCTTTCTATGAACATAGGCCTAGTGATGGCCATCATAGACCTAATCTTGGGCCCCATCATTCCCAGTTACTTTGGGTCTTTGTGAAATAGGAAGTAATCCATAGTAGGCTTCGATCAATTAAGAAGCCTAAGGTTTAGGCCTACGGTTTGCCCCCTTTGGTCAAGGGCATTTGCACAGAAGGATTTCGTTTAAGAATATCGAGACATAAATGCCATGTCTCATTTGACAGTTTTTCAGTTTAACTCATTTAAAAAAAAAGTGGAATGAAGTACTTTAACAAATAAGGAATCAATATTTATTTTATTTTATTAATAGGGACTGTATTGACATTTGTTATTGGAAGTTTTAGCCTTTTTTTTATTGTTTTTCCTCGAGTAATTCTTACCCATTTCCTCATTTTATTTTCAGAGGGAACTAGCAAGATATTCCTGATAAAAAGAGAACGATAAAAGACAGCCCTATGAGAGGTGAGTTGAGTCCGTATTCTGTAAAACATTCCAGTTATAGCAGATTCACATCAACCGTGCATTTGATGTGTATGCCAGTCCTTACGACGCTCCTGATTGGCTGTTGATAAGCCAATCACAAGACGGGAAACTCTCAGCCTCTCTCGAGAGTTCACATGGGTAGGATCTATGTTCCACCTCTCCTGAGAGATACCTCTTTCAAAAGTACCCCTCAGGAGAGGTGGAATATACATCCTGCCTATGTGAATTCTCTCGAGAGACCAAGAGTTTCCAGCCCTGTGATTGCCTTATCAACAGCCAATCAGGAGCGCCGTAAGGGACTGGCCTAGTCATCATATGCACGGTTGATGTGAATCTGCTATAGTACACGAGGTGCCCTTTCATTTGAAGCTGAGCTCATTTCTGGGGATATTTTACCATAACCTGCTGTTTTTCATCTCTTTTGTTTCGTCATTATTGAATCTACTAAGAAAAAATGGTGATGTCATTCATGTGCAAAGTTAATCAGATTATCCCATCATCTCTTGTTGTTCGTGAAAACACCAATAGTTATCATTATTATTATCATTGTTGCATATGCCACTTACACGATTTGCATTGAAGCGTGAACTGCTAGTAATTCTAATTAGGAATTATAACTAGGGCAACAGTGAAACTCTCCGTAGGGGGGTAGTGCCGTCAGTGGACCTCATGCGGTGCACTGTAGGCATTACTTAAGGTTCTTTGCAGCGTTCCTTCGCCCCCTAGCTGCAACCACTTTCGTTCCTGTTACTGTACCTCCTTTCATATTCTCTTTCTTCATCTTACTTTCCATCCTCTCCTAACAATCGATTCATAATGCAACTGCGAGGTTTTCTTCCTGCAACACCTTTCAAGCCTTTTACTCTCAATTTCCATTTGAGCGCTGAATGACCTCATAGGTCCCAGTGCTTGGCCTTTGTCCTAAGTTCTTTATTCAACTCTTTATTCAACAGTGAAACTAACATCTAATTTGTTATACTTTTATCTGAAGAGTTGGATGCTGTACTAGTGAGCTTAACTTGCCCAAAAAGGGAAGAGAGAGGAAGAGTTACGTAATGGCAGGGAAGAAAATACTTGGTCATTTAATTTCCCGTAAGGGAACCGCTGTGCCAACGAAAGTATGTGAATGGTAATTTGGTTCGAGGTAATGGGCCTCGCAACCTCATCCCAGAAGGAAATTATGTGGAAAAAAAATACATTATATATATACTATATATATATATATATATATATATATATATATATATATATATAATTCTGTGTGCGTGCGTGCGTGCGTTTGCAGGCGCATTTAATCCAAGCAACGTCGGTCTTTGAAGCACTTTATTCTCCGTCTGCTTATTTCGTTGCCGAAGTTTCTTTCTTAATGAAGGTCATCAAATGTTTCGGGTCGCGAGGTTTTATTGTTCTTCTTCCCGTAAGAGTTTCTGGACAATTTCCTTGTGATCGAGAAGAAAGTGGTGATTCTCATTTCTGTCGTGACGCAAGTGATGGTTCTCGATTTAAACGAGCGGAAAATAACGAGTTCTTCGTTGGAGCGACATCAGATTTATTTGAGTTTAGGCAAATGGGAAGCATGTAATGGAGATTGAAGATGGAAAATGAGCATTTATGTGTTTGAGTTTTTCGCCGAAACTTGTCTATTTTTTTCTTAAGCTTAATTGGCATACTTAATGTTTTAATTGGCTCTTATTGCTAGTGTTTCAGTTTTCTTTCCATTTGTGTTATGAGTGGAGGCTTGTTGTCAGAAATAGAACTATAGAAAGCATTTTACTCCTCACTTGGATCTATGGCCATTTATAACCTCGTGAGTCGAAGCCGTCGACTCATAGATAAAAAAAATAATTTTCTAAATAGATTAACCACAGAAATTCATTGTAAC
Organism: Macrobrachium nipponense; assembly: GCF_015104395.2. Taxonomy (NCBI): domain Eukaryota; kingdom Metazoa; phylum Arthropoda; class Malacostraca; order Decapoda; family Palaemonidae; genus Macrobrachium; species Macrobrachium nipponense. The sequence goes on along the minus strand of NC_061105.1, from coordinate 42,446,591 downwards.
ATGTAATAAATTTCAAGTAAATCGTCTGAAATATTCATTTCAAAATATCAGTCTGTCTCTCATTATCTAGCCCGTCTCTTTGTCTATCAGTCTGCGTGCTAGTGTTTACATACAGCACTGTTACGTTGTAAAGGCTATAATTCAACAGGGAATTGATTTGCTTAGTAACAGCAAGGCTGCGTGATTATGCTAATGAGATTGAATTGTATTGTTTCAGTACAGGAAATCCTTTAATTGCCCATTGCTGAAAGTCTCTCTTGCAATTTTTGAGAATTTAAAATTGGCGTTCCAAAAATA
>NC_061105.1:42406118-42445794 GCF_015104395.2 Macrobrachium nipponense | reverse complement strand
GGCAGAATAATGGAGGTAAATGGATAACCCTTCATAATGGAGGTAAATGGGTAACCCTTCATAATGGAGGTAAATGGACAACCCTTCATAATGGAGGTAAATGGGTAACCCTCCATAATGGAGGTAAATGGGTAACCATTCGAGTGCCCTAAACAGGAAATGACCACAAGAAATTTCAGGAAGTTGGTTCAAAAGAAAAAAAGAAACTATGGACAAACTGTTGCAGACAGACTTAAAAATTAAAAAACGGAAACGAAAAAAAAAACACCAAAAGGTTAGAAACGGGTAATGATAAGTGGAAAAGGCATATATAAGAATATTCATTAAAGGATATATATAACGTCACAAAGAATATAGTTCCAACTGACCCCTAAAATGCAAACCCTGCGCTTTTGTACTTGATTTCGGGGACCCATTACAAAATCTGCCTTCGTCGCTCATCATACAAATTGGAGAGTCACCTGAATTAATACGAATTTTAGTCGGCCTTAATCCAAAACATTAATTATTCATCAATTGCTTTTAAAGGAACGTCAATACGGGATGATGTTGATGAGATACACTTCGATCACATCGAAATTACATTAGGAAAACAATTCTCCAGCGCACGGAAGATTTAGGCCTATGTAAAACATTGTTATTGATGCAATAGCCATTTACCTCTTACTTACACGTATTTCTACAGTTACATACTATATCAGTAAGTATTATTGTTCTTGATTCCTTTACATCCCTCCAGGTATTCTTACAAAGAAGCAAAGGTGAAGTGTCATTTCTAGTCTCTTCTATAATGGACAGAACAGGATATGGAAGTTCACGCAAATGTCAAAATGATCCCTCTTATACCTCCTTCCGGCTCAGGAACAAGACTGACAGCGACACGAGGAAAGGACAGAATCCTTTCCCCCTTTTTCCTCGTGGGAGGCAAAACAAAAGTCAGAAAATTAAGAATGAAGACAACTGCTTCCTTTCTTCCTATAAGAGAGGATAATCCAGATAAAGGATATGGACTCGAATCCCATGTCCCTCAAAAAAGAGAGAGAGAGAGAGCGAGAGAGAGAGGAGGACGAGATGAGAGATTGGATGAGAGAGAGAGAGAGGCGAAAAACGAATTAGAATCGAAAAAGGAGAAAGAAAAGAGAAAAGGAGGAATTTCTCCCCCAACCTCCCCCCCACACGAAAGGGGGAAAAAAATGATCGTGTTTTGGCAGTACACTTGACCGATGCCGATTCAATGCCTCAACGTCGCATTGAATCCCTCCAAATGACGGGCAGACTTCCCCCCCCCCAAAAACAAAACGTTTATCCCCCCCGGAAAACGTTTTCAATGAGATCATCGTCTCCAACCTTCAAGGCAACTTCAGACTGACAAATGCTTCGAGAAGTGATGAAGCTTATTGAAAAATGTGTGCCTCATTTCTTGTGGTTATTTTAGGGGAAGGACAAAAATGATATTTTGCTACTGTTTTTCTGGGGGTGTCGTGCATAAGGTCTGTTGCAAAATCATTCAACTCTCGACAAAAAAAGAACATGATCATCTAGAAAATTGCTCAAATTGTAGAGTAAAATTTTTACTCGAGTAAAAAAAATATCATAAGCAGAGTTATAAAAAAAGGTTTTGTGTTGAAACGTCAACATCACCGAAAGAGAGAGAGAGAAGAATTCTCGAGAGGAGAGAGAGAGACCTTGATCCGAAGCTTCGGATCAATTAGGGTCCATTAGTCTTATTTTATTTATCTCTATAGATAGTAATTATTTTATTTATCATCATAAAATTAAACCAGAAAAAATTTTTCCTAATTTCAAAATTTTTTCCATAAGACAGAAACGTTTTTTTTAGCAAAGTTAATACTCCTTTCACTTCTTTCCCTAAGTGACGGATGGAAAAAAATTAAAAAAAGACAATTTATGTTGGGAGGAAACTTTCTCTCTCTCTCTCTCTCTCTCTCTCTCTCTCTCTCTCTCTCTCTCTCTCTCTTTCAAGAAAGATTAAATCCCAACAATTCTAAGTTCCTTCCCACGGATTTTTCGCAAAGCAGCTTAAGATGCCAAAAAAAAAAAAAAGGAAAAAAATAATCACGAGAGAAAAAACTCATTAAAGTCTGCACAAAATCGCCTTTCGTCCCCCGAGAGACAGAAAGGAGGAGAGATCTCCAGATTATTGGCTACACATTGAAATAAAATATAAAAATATAAATAAATGTGTGTTAGAGGTCATTCCCTTGTTTCCGGGATTTATTTATTTATTTATTTTTTTTTTTACCTTTCCACAACTTAATTACAGGGGCAGACATTTCAGTTGTACTTTCCGGGGTCAGATTCAAGAGGATTTAGGTCATAACGACTTTGGTTCCCTTTTTGTTACACTGACAACGAAGCACGGACGCACAAATCCAGGATATGTTTCGAAAGGGAAATATTATTTGTTAAGGAAAAACACCAATTTTAAATTCTCAAAAATATTGCAAGGGAGAGTTTCAGCAATGGGCAATTAAAGGATTTCCTGTTTCTGAAACAATACCTTTCAATCTCAAAATTAGCATAATCACGCAGCCTTGCTGTTATAAGCCAAAATCAAATTCCCTGTTGAATTATAGCCTTTACAAAAAGTAACAAGTGCTGTATAAAAAACACTAGCACGCAGACTAATAGACAAAGAGACGGGGCTAGATAATGAGAGACAGACTGATATTTTGAAATGAATATTTCAGGACGATTTACTTGAAATTATACATTTTACAATTGAATTTCTGTGGTTAATCTATTTAGAAAATTATTTTTTTTTTTATCTATAAGTGGACGGCTTCGACTCACGAGGGTATAAAAGGTGGCCATAGATCCAGGTGAGGAGTAAAATGCTTTCTATAGTTCTATTTTCTGACAATCAGCTCCACTCATAGCACAAATGGGAAACAAAACTGGAACACTACCAATAAAAAGCCAATTAAAACATTAAGTATGCCCATTAAGCTTAACAAAAATAGAAAAGTTTCGGCGAAAAAACTCAAAACACATAAAATGCTCATTTTTCCATCTTCAATCTCCATTACATGCTTCCCATTTGCCTAAATCAAATAAATCTTGATGTCGCTCCAACGAAGAATCGTTATTTTCCGCTCGTTTAAATCGAGAGCCATCATTGCGTCACGATCGAAAATGAAAGAATCACCACTTTCTTCTCGATCACAAGGAAATTGTCCAGAAAACCTCTTCCGGGAAGAAGAAAACAATAAAACCTCGCGACCCGAAACATTTGATGTCCTTCATTTAAGAAAGAAAACTTCGGGGACGATTAAGCAGATGGGGAATTCAAGTCTTCGAAAACTGACGTTGCTTGGATAAATGCGCCTGCAAACGCACGCACGCACGCACGCACACAGAATTATATATATATAATGTATTTTTTTTCCACATAATTTCTTCCTGGGATGAGTTGCGAGCCCATTACCTCGAACCAGTTACCATTCACTACTCTCGTTTGGCACAGCGGTTCCCTTACGGGAAATTAAATGACAAAGTATTTTCTTCCTTGCCATTACGTAATTCTTCCTCTCTCTTCCCTTTTTGGGCAAGTTAGCTCATTTAGTACAGCATCCAACTCTTCAGATAAAAGTATAACAAATCAGATGGTTAGTTTTCACTATTGAATCTAGAGTTGAATATAGAATTTATGCCAAATGTCAAGCATGGGACCTATGAGGTCATTCAGCGCTGAAATGGAAATTGACAATAAAAGGTTTTTGAAAGGTGTAAAAGGGGCGGGGGAAAACCTCAAAGCAGTTCCACTATGAATCGAGTGGAAACGTAACATGAGAAAGATAATTAGGAGGTACAGTAAAAGGAACGAGAGTGGTTGCAGCTAGGAGCGAAGGGACGCTGCAAAGAAGGCTTAAGTAATGCCTATAGTGCAACCCGCATGAGGTCCACTGACGGCACTACCCCCCTACGGAGATTTTCACTGTTTGCCCTAGTTGTAATTCCTATTAGGAATTACCAGCAGTTCACGCTTCAATACAAATCGTGGTAAGTGGCATATAAAACAATGATAATAATAATGATAACTATTGGTGTTTTCACGAATAAAACAGAGATGATGGGATAATCTGATTAACTTTGCACATGAATGACATCACTATTTTTTGGGTTCAGTAGATTCAATAATGACGAAAGAAAAAGAGATGAAAAATAGCAGGTTATGGTAAAATATCCGCAGGAATGATCTCAGCTTAAAATGAAAGGGCACCTCGTGTACTATAGCAGATTCACATCAACCGTGCAATGATGCTAGGCCAGTCCCTTACGAGCTCTTGATTTGGCTGTTGATAAGGCAATCACAGGGTTGGAAAAAACTCTCAGTCTCTCGAGAGAGTTCACCTAGGTAGGATGTATATTCCCCACCCTCTCTTGAGGGGTATCCCTCAGGAGATGTGGAATATAGATCCTACCCATGAGAGAGACTGAGAGTTCCAGCCTGTGATTGGCTTATCAAAACATCCAATCAGGGCGTCGTAGGGACTGGCCTAGGCACAAATGATCGGTTGATGTGAATCTGCTATAACTGGAGTTTGTTTTTACAGAATAACGGAATGAGGGAAACGAATCTTGAAGATTGTGAATTAGGAGCACTGAAAAGAGAAGTAAGATGACCGACCTGATTGAGTGTGGTTATCAGGACATCCAGGCATGGCGTGGACGTCGGTCGTGATGAAATGATTAAGTGAGTCTACTCATCTCTGCGTGGATTCTCTCAACTCATCTTTCTTAAGGGCTGTCTTTTATCGTTCTCTTTTTATCAGGAATATCTGCTAGTCCCCTCTGAAAATAAAATGAGGAAATGATAAGAATTACTGAGGAAAACCAATAAAAAAAAAAAGCTAAAACTTCCAATAACAAAATGTCAATACAGTCCCTACTAATTTAAATTAAATAAATACTGATTCCATATTGCTAAAAATAGGTCATTCACTTATTTCAAAATGAGATAAAAGAAGAACTGTCAAATGAGACATGGCAATTATGTCTCGATATTCTTAAACGAAATCCTTCTGTGCAAATGCCCTTGACCAAAGGGGGCTAAACCGTAGGCCTAAACCTAAGCTTTTTTTCTTAATTGATTGGAAGCCTACTATGGATTACTTCCCATTTCCCAAAGATCAAAAGTAACTGGGAAGATTGGCCCGAGATTAGGCTCTATGATGGCTATCACTAGGCCCTATGGTCATACAAAGCAGTGAGGGCTTCGTTTATGGCACAAAGTCAGTAGCATGCTTTAGGCCTTATGTGCTGCTTTTCTTAGGAGATGGACTGGGCGGAGACGTTATTGAGGAGTAAACTTTAATATAGATTATCACGTGGAAAAAAGAAAAACCCGTGAAAATTAGAATAGTATATATGGTGGTCGTAACACCCAGCAAACCACCAAATGCCTCATTCAACTGTGAAGATCAGACAACACCGTTACTGTCACCCAAGCATTTTTCTCCTTTACTTTCCAGATCTGGGTTTTCTCGCAGCCTCCGTTGCTCGTGAATAAAGGACCACAGGTAATTTACTTGCAGACGAAGAAGTCAAAATGGAATTCCTCCGGAGAATTCACTGGAAGCAGAATAACCTGTCAGCCATTATTATTCACTTCACATAACTAGTCTCAATTTCTAATATTTCGATTATTTAAAATACAAACCGACAGAGTGAACTGGACTTATAGAAAGCTTTTACGGCAAATAACAATCCGTGGTAAACGGCTCATGTATACTTTGTAGAAACAAGTGAGGTATCGTGGGACCTTCCCTGCAGTTTTTCTCTAGTTTTTTTTTTTTTTTTTTCTTTTTTAATCTTCTCTTCTATCACTTTCCTAGCGTATCTTCATCCATTTTTTATCACTACTATTCACAGCCATCTTCAATAATGGATTCTAATATAGTTACGGCAGGTCCATACCAAATTTCTGGAAGCCCATAGTTTCTGTAACTATCTTTTTCATTGAAATGTACTTACAATGTAAATAATAATTTTTTTTGTGAAGTCAAAGTATATAACATAACAACAAATAAAGTAATATGCATGTTATCGTTTACATTATAAATGAATCAGTCAATAACACTAAAAAAAATATTCTTGAATTTCAGTGCAAACTTTCAACATTATAAGGGAAATTCTGTTAACCAAAGTCAGTACTTTGAATAACATCTAATCGGGTAGGACTGCATAGGCACCCAATTTTTCTTCTTAATATAACTAAAATAACATTTTCAAGTATTTCATCTTGTATATACCTATACACATATGCAATGACATTTGTAGAAGATAAGGTCCAGTTTCGGGAAAAATGTTCCCCTTCCCACCCTCTCCTATACGGTAGGTAGGGCTTGTACGTATTATGACTTACATTTCAAGTAAACGATTTACCCAAGATATGCCTTGGTAGTGAGGAAGGCACGGGACGGTCCTTATATACGTGTTGTTCAACTATAACGAAAACGCCAAATGCCCTGCTGGGTCTGGATGGATAAAGTGATTCCAATATAAAACCTTTCATAATCTCCATATCCTGAATTCTTGATAGGATAATCGTATGTTTGTTAGCACCTTTAGCCCCTGTACTTGTAATGCAAGTCTGCAGCCTAGATCGGAGTGGACAATGGTAAACATGGCTGCTTTGCTGAGTAGGCTAAGCCAACGGTATTCAATACTGGCGATCCCCGTAAGTCACACATCCTATTTAAAACAATGAAAATTACAAAAAAAAAAAAAGATAAATATACATACAATGACAAATGAACCACACTTACCATCTATTTTAGGAACACGAACTTCAGAGTAGCCACTAGGCCTATGCTCTTCGGTGGATGGTTTTCTCACATTGGGTAACCCGGTATATTATCAAAAGAAGCTTTTTTTTTTTTTCTCCTTTAACATACTTTATAGTTTCTTTTCCTCCAAGTCTCATTATATCGTTTCATGACGATTGAAAAGTTGCAAACTGACCACAGAAATATGTCCAAACTGACACGTAACGATTTCACCGACCCATGGCACCTACAACTTAGAAGAACACCAGCACCTAGCAAGAAAACAAAGCATGATCGAATGAATGTTACTTACGTCTTACAATTGAGTCCTGCACCAAAAATAATTTACCAAAAGTAATGAAATAATTATAATATTCTAAATACATACAAAATAAAACGAACATTAACCTACACTCGGATATTTTTTTGTGTTAGTATATAATGCCTAAAACAAGATAACTACATTGACATTTACGCTGTGGAGTGTCTCTACAAAGAACATCATTCTGGCGGGTGACATTTAAAATAGGCTGTGATATTGATTGAAAAAACCAAAAGTGATAGTGACTAAAACCATACTCGTTTCGAATTTTCCATCGTGCATGCCTCTGAGAACCAAGCTTTTACACGAATACACCTCAGAAACGGTAAGAAGCAATGTTCAAGTTGTTTTGTTTCCCTGAAATAAAAGCGTCTCGTTTTCATTACCTCCTCGTCACTTTCGAAGAAAACTCTCATTGAGCAACATTGCTGGCAAGTCAATTCTTTGCAGAATCAAACGACTGATCTGAAACTTTGGTGTAGATCATAATGCAGAGGTCATGGGAATCATCAATTTTTAAAAAGGCACAAAAATAAACGCTAATATATTCATTTGTGTTTTCAAACGTCGTTTTCTCTTAATATTAAAATGAGCTGCCATTATTCCAGCCGTCTATATTATCCTGTGACTCTCTCTCTTAGTTTTCCTTGAATCCCCCACCCCCATCAAAATGGCTCTATAACTGCTCATCGCCTTCATAGGCCTAATTTTTACGGGAGAGGATAATTAAATGAATTATAGAAAGAGTCACATTTGGTCGATCATCTCCCTTTCTTTTGTCTTTGTTTATAGTTAGACCCATAAAAATATAAAGACGACGGAGAGGAAACTGATTCTCCTGGTGAAGCTTTTAAGCCTACCAGACAGAACGATTAACAGTTTTTTTTCATTGGGCCCTGAATTCAATAGTATAAGGTAGGCCTATTCATAAAACTCGTGTTTAGCCGCACTATTTGAGACTTTTGTTAGGCCTAGTCCATGCCTCTCCTGTTAGCCACTATCTGAGATTTTGGTATGCTTGAACTGACCGAAGGTCCTTGTGTTCTGGGATGGGGTTGATAGCCGCCCCATGCCTGCACCTACATTTTATCCCATGGAAATAAAAGTTTATTCAGTTCCTCCATTTCTTAAACAGTATGTAACAGATTTTGTAAGAACTTTGATTGAGTCGAAGAAATAATTATTTGTAAGCGGTATTTTCATACACAGATCAAGTACGTAATGTTTACTTTCTTAAAAATGGATATTTTTCAGAAATATGTTTTTACACATGGCCTCGTTTGGAATTTTAGGTTGTAAATGATGCTCATATGAGAAATTCATTCACGTGATCAAAGATTTTCACAAAGGAATTATATATGATGGGGATTCGTCTGACTTTGTCAAGATTCGAGTCAATGACGTTTGGTGTGTTCAGGATAGTCGTTTATTATTTATTATTATTCTTATATTGTTATTATTATTATTATTATTATTATTTTATTATTAGTACAGTAGTAGTAGTAGTAGTAGTAGTAGTAGTAGTAGTAGTAGTAGTAGTCAGTAGTAGTAGTATAGCTAAAGCTAATCATACTATCAGCATTATCAAAACCTAATTAATTTTCTGGCTGGTTTAATAACATTTCATCGGAAGATCTAAAATAATCATGAATGATAAACCATACATAAAAATGATTGGGAATAAAATGAGTTTTTTCACAAATAACACCATTTTGTTGCGCTTTTAATCAAATGTCAGTAATGATCAAAATAATAAAAAAACTGTTTTCATTATTACCGATTGTTTCGATGGTAAATTACCCTTAGGATTTTTTTTATCAACCCTGTCAATAGTAAATGGAGAGCTGTTTGACCTTGCGATAAAAACTGCAGTCGTTTCTTTCTTTAAGTGCCTCGTCAAATTCCAGAGGTCAGGTAAATCAGCCACTACCGAAGGTTCCATATTTTCGGAACTTTTTCATACTCGTCAATACATCACTCTTAACAAGAACTCATATTTTCCAGTAACGCTAAAACTAAGCTGTATTATTTTATTCTCAAACCCAAAGGCTGATGTTATCCTGTTATCCTTTAAAAATACTTAAACTCTTCGTGAATTACCATCCTCATTTAATAGGTGCATTGAGTCTCACCACTTATTCTTCGGGTTTTCGAACCCAAAACGAAACTTGCCACAGACCTAAATTGGTGTTTATGATATGAAGGGGTACGTAATAATACTGGTCGTAGTGTTGAGGACGTTTTGAAAATGATAATGATAATATATTATTGTTATTATTGTTATCAGTGTTATTGGAGACTTTTTTATAATGTCTGGTGTGATCAGTTAATGAAAAGGCTTATCTGAGAGAGAGAGAGAGAGAGAGAGAGGAGTTTTCAAAAGCATATATACATACGTATACATATACATATGCATACTCACACAGACACACACACACACCCACACACACACACACAAAAACACACACACACATATATATATATATAATATATATATATATATATATATATACTATATATATAATATATATACACTAAGCCTTTCCATTAACTGATCACACCAAACAATTATGAATAAAGTCTCCAATAACACATAACAATAATAAACAATGATATATTATCACTATCATTTTCAAACGTCCTCAGCACTACGACCGTCCAGTATTATTATGTCACCACACTATCAAATCCCATCAAACAGAAAGAAGCAAAATATCCAGATATTCCCAAAAGGCCTCGATCTTTCTCTGACAGTCCATTCCTCATTGCATAAACCGTGTGCAGCAGAACCGCCGCTTCCTCTTAGAGCAGCAAATGAACTGCAAAAACTTCTCTCGAAAGCAAATATTCTCATTTCATGGCCAAGAGAGAAAAGAGATGAATCTTCATTCATGCTCGGAAATGGGTCGGTCCAGTATACCATAAAGAAACACTATCGAATACTGTATGCAAATAATACATTACTGATGCAGTATGCATTAATGAAAACGCAGTTTCTTGATAAACTTGATATGAGTTAAGACAAAACTTTCCCTCATATTTATTGCTGTATTTTGAGACTGTGTGTGTGTGTGTGTGTGTGTGTGTGTACGTAAGTGAGCATTCGAGCATTAATGTTTGCCACTGCGTCAAAGCCGCCTAAATACCCAGATGGAGAAAGAGAGTCATTTATGATATTAGGAAAAAAACAATTTATAAAGATAATAAGAGATATAGAAAAGATGAAAAATTTTATCCTTCTGGATAAAAAAGCTGAGAGAGAGAGATAGAGAGAGAGAGAGAGAGAGAGAATCATTATGAACGTTATTAGAAAAACATAAGGGAAAAAGAGAGATAATCTTCAATTATGTTACTAGAAAAAGATGAGAGGGTAAATGCAATATGCCTTACTGAATATCTGGAAATGCATCATTCTTATTACCGTAGATTGACTCATTAAGAACGTTATTAAAAAAAGACATAACAGGGAAAAGAGAGAGATAATCATCATGTATGTTACTATAAAAAAAAAGCATGAGAGAGAGAGATTATTGAAGTAAGTTAGTAATAAGAAATATTAAGAAACACAAGTGTGTATACAAAAAAACGACAATAAAAAATCTAGAAAAATTTAATATTACTAATTTAATAGGATGAGAAATCACTGCAGTCTAACGTGGTCGATGAAATTTGAAAAAAACTAATAATAATAATGATAAGAGTAAATAATAATTAGAATAATTTCTTAAGAAAATAATGAAAAACACCCCTTTTATTCCAGAAAGCCTGTAGTAAGGAAGAAAGTCCATGAATTAATATGATTATCAAACAAAGGAAAGGAAAGAAAAGTATGAATTACAAATAATAAATAAAATTCACTTCATTAGCTAAAGATAAATATAAACTGCATTATTGATGTTATTATCATTATTATTACTAATATGATTAGTATTAGTAATAGCAGCAGTGGTATCGATAGTAGTTATAGTTATAATAATAGTTATAATGCATAATAGTATTTAATGTACCAGTTCAAAAACAAAGCATTTTAACAACTCAGCATATAAAGTGTATCCCTGATTAGAAAGCAAAAGCGCTGGCGGTGACCAGTTGTAAATAGGTAGATATGAATATATATAAGTGAGAGACTGTGCTTTCCCTTGAAGTTTTTTTCTTTTTTTTTTTCTTTTCTGAACAAAGTGCTGTAATTATTATGTAAGTTGTTTTCTCTGTTGAACAAGATGAAAATGCTCTCTCTGTCTCTCTCTCTCTATTTTTAAAAACAAAAACTGAGATATTCGACGCACATTTTTATCTAAGCACACACACACACCTACATCATACATATATATATATATTATATATATATATATATATATATATATATATATATATATATATATATATATATATAATATATATATATATATATTTATATATATATATATATATATATATATATATATATATATATATGCGTGTGTGTCTGAGTGTGTGCGTATTTTTAGGCTTGTAATGTATACATACACCACATACATAGCTATAAAGAAAAATAATCAGACAGCAGTAAATATGGGCGCCGGCCGTCGTTTCATTTCACTATACGAGCGTTTTCCACATCCTTTGCATTTCGTCCATAAACGTTTGGTTTAATGATAAAGGCATCAGACGCCTCTCTCTCTCTCTCTCTCTCTTTACTATTTTCCAGTTCCAGCTATCATATTTTCACATTTTTCTTATTCAAGAGAATAACTAACTGGTTGCGTCATCTGCCTTCTTCAATTCACGTGAATAAGAAGAATAAAAAAAAAAACAAGCTTTCCGAGTCAAGTACAATGAAATCTAACTACCAATACGGCGATGAATAAGCTAATTTGGCTGCTGATAAAAATATCATTATTATTTCACACCATCCCCGTCCTGTCTTCATTTTGTTAACGGAGGGATATGTTACGAGGAAAAATTGAGCATAAAATGACGGATCCTTTACGTCGTGTAACATGGAGATAAAATTAAATGGTGTCTGCTATTACTTAAATTAAATGACGAAAATGAATTTTGAAGAGGACGTTAAACTTTCGCATTTCTGAAAGGCAGTCAAGGAGAATTGCCCACTGCCTTCTGCACAAATATAGCAGGCATTTTGTTCATTCGAAAAATGCTTCTCATGAAACTCCTTAATGAAAAAAAAATAAAGGTGAAGTGAACCTAAAAAGTGCTAAACACGCTTCTGATGAGATTTTTTTTTTTTTTTGAAAAAAAAAAAAAAAAAAACCCCCCCCCCAAAAAAAAAAAAGTTTGCATGACACGAAATAACATTAAAAATGAAAATGAATCACGGAATTGAAGAAAAAAAAATCTTTCGTGTCGGAAGTAATTCGACTTGCTCGAGTCTTGAGACAAAACAGACGACAGAGTGTCTTTCTGAGATTGCTAAGAACAAACCTGTACATTCCTAAATGAGAGAGAGAGAGAGTCTTCATTGACGTGAAAAGTTTTTGCCACAAAAGACAAAGGCAAAGTTAGGCAATTAAATTCTTGCTTTCCGTGTCTGGTTATTATTAGTCTTTGTTCGTGACGACAAACAACATCGTTGAATCGTAAGTGGGTGTTTCTTTATTCTAGTCCTTTTCTGTTCGTCGTCTTTTGTTCTTCGTCTTCCTGAGCAAAGAGACTGAAGCTGTTGCTTGCAATTTTTCCGAGCGTCTTCTCTTGTTTTTCCGTCGCGGCTATAAAGAGTAATTAAGATATTTTCTACCTTAGCGTTTCTTGAAAGTGAATACTGCTTGCAAGCATAATTTGAGTAATGAATAGGCAGGTTTATTCTATGTTTTTTTTACGGGAATACTGCTTGCAAGCATATTCTTGAATAATGGAAAGAGATATACTGTGTTCCTTTTTGATTGAAATGAGTATAAGATACCCAGACAAACACATATACTATGCCACTACCTCAGAGAGGCCTAATGTGAAAGGTGAATGAACAAACTTGATAATCTACAGAATCTATTTTGTATTTTGTTAAGCAGGAATCGAACTACACAGCGATGCAACTTATGCAGACGCACAGATCACATCAACCTGTTCATTAGGGGCTTCCGGGGGTTTTGGTGTAAGAAAAGGGAAGTTATGCGAACTCTTATTAGTTTCATAGTTCGACAGCGAACAAAGTTTGGGGATTATGCTTCATCTCGGAAGAGAATACATCTATCCACGAGGCTTCGGCCTCTTCATCTCTATGTTAAAACGAACTGTTTCTCGAAGAGTTGTTTTTCGAAAAAGGAGTTTGTGTTCTCTACATTAGTACACCGAAGGTAACAAATACCCGACATTCAGTTTATCATCCATAAATCGGAGAAATACAGCCATTACAAGAATGACTAATTGGTTTTATGGGATTAAGGCTGCCATGTCAAGCACTAGAACTTGATTTATAGGTTTTAGGCATAATGCCAAGCACTGGCGGCAACTAGGGCCATTCAGCGCTGAAACGGAAGGTGTAACAGGAGGAAAACATCAAAGCAGTTGCACTATGAAACAATTGTCAGGAGAGTGTGGAAAGTAAGATGGAAGAAAGAGAATATGAACAGAGGTAGAGTAAAAGGAATGAAAGGGGTTGCAGCTAGGGGCCGAAAGGACGCTGCAAAGAACCTTAAGTGATGCCTACAAGAGCACCGCGTGAGGTGCACTGAAGGCACTACCCTCTATGGGGCCAAGTGCTGGGGTCACTTTCAGCCATTCAGCACTACGTTTACAGTGAAAAAAGGGAGTTAGAGTGGTTGGACAGCAAGATGAAGAGATCCAGAAAGTAAAGTACATGAGGGATCTAGAGGTGGAACCTGAGGAAAACCACACAGTTGCACTAAGAAGTAGCTGTTAGAGGAGGTGGATAGCAGGACTGAAGAAAGGAGGCAGAAATAGGCTTAAGATAAATTGCTAAAAATGGAAGCAGTGAAGGCTGAAGCGACGCTGTAAACACCCTTCACTCATTTCGTGATTATGCTCACCACGTGAGGTACGTGAAAGCACCTGCCTCATAGGTGGGGGGGGGGGGGTGGGGGGGGGGGGGGGGGGGGGGGGGGGGGGGGGTCGCATTCCAAGAACGTTATTTTCAAACCTGAACTTATTGCTGACGCATTTCATCACTAAATATGCGCACCTTCATTTTCGGGAGAATGAGTTCCGGGAGCCTTACAAATTATGGAAAAATCGAGGACATAATAATATACACTTATTTCAAACTGTAGCATTTATCATCGCAAGGATGAAGGGGACCAATTGGACGGGGGGGGTGTCAAAAGTTGCCCGAAATGAGCGATGGGAATGGGGCCTAATGAAGTCGGAGCTTCCTTCGTCTGCCCAATGAGATGCGTAAAACTGTTCCAACGAAATACAGCGCGTATATAAGTATATATGTGTTTTATAAGTATGTATGAGTGTATATGCATATATACAACCATATGCATAACTGATTCGCTATGATATAGAAACCTAATGAATGCATAGATACGGGCAAATGGCACGAAGTGTATCTTAGTTTAACCAGACCACTGACCTGATTAACAGCTCTCCTAAGGCTGGCCCGAAGGAGTAGATATTTGGACGTGGCTAGGAACCAAATGCTTACTTAGCAACGGAACCTACAGCTTATTGCGGGATCCGAACCACGTGATATCGAGAAATTCATATCTAATCACCAGAAATAAATTTCTCTGATTCAACGTTGGCAGAGCGGGGCGCGAACTCTCGCTACCAAATCAGTAGGCGAGCAGGCAACCCACTCGTCCAACGAGGAAGCAACGAAGTGGTTGCCAAGACTTTGTTTCACCTTTCGTTCTTGGCATTTGCCTTCACTTGACTCAAAGACATTTGTATTGGGAAAGGCAGGCAAAATAACGAGCTTTTGTTGTAGAAACCTCCTCCGTCCTCTTAGAAGGAATCGCCATCATTCAACTTTGGACAAAACAAAATTGGTTGAGCGACCAGTTATACTTCTTAACTTTTGATAAAAAAAAAAAAAAAAAAAAATGTTTTTTCGTGTCTTCCCAAGCCGAGAGGAGGTCCTTTTGGTCAGGAAAGGATGGAAAAGAGAGAGGGATGGGTGGTGTTGGGGGTGGGGGTCTATAAAGTATGAGGTAAATGTGTATATATTCAGCCTGAAATTTTGGAGCCGCGCCTTCTTAAATTATCTATTTCACAAGACTTAATTCAAATTTCAAACATTTTAATTTTTCATAATATGGCTCAAAGGTAAAATGACTTTGTAACGTATTTTGATGACCAAATCACCGATAAAGAAACTGAAAAAAATGAGTAAGCTCTCTCTCTCTCTCATTGTATATTCACAACTTAGTTTTTATTTTATTTCTCTCTCTCTCTCTCTTTTCACATCAAACAGATCTTAACTTCTTTCAAAATGAGTATTGATGATTCAGTCCTCCGCAGAACCTATTTCGAGGCGGTACATAAAAACAAATCCTAATCAGCTATCTATCATTTATTGATTGAGAAAGAAAAATCGAGTAAAATCATACGGTAAAAACTCTGGCTGAAGTCGGTTCTACCAGAAACTCACTGAAATGTCAATCTAACGAGAGAAAATGAACATGAAGCAATATTTGGGTCAGCCCACCAAAAGAGTTTAATGGTGTCATAATTACAACTTTCTTTCCATGACAAGAAACTTCTCGCCAAATAAGGTTATGTCTCCCAGGGCCACCTCACAGGTTAATCAAAGGCTTCCGGAAACTTCGCTGCTAATTAGACTAACGTAAGTCCCCCCCACCCTCAACCCTCTACCACATTGTTTTCTAATTTCAAATTTATGGTTGAGCAACTTTAGTCATATTATGCCTCCGTCTTCTTGTGTCAAGTTTCCGGACAGAGATGGACTTTGCGTCTACTCTGATGGAAATGGCTTCGGTTTGTTTCAGAAGTCGTACCGATAGATAGACAGATCGATATATAGATATAAATACATACGTGCTAGGTGTAAAATGGCTAATATAATAATAATGTCGATTTGGGATCGGGCACAGCAAGATACTGTGATAAGTTTCACAATCACATCCCTTACTCACGGCCAGAACGCAACTCTCTCCATATTCCCTCGGTCAGATATCTCAGGAAACGAAAATCTCGTCCTTATAAATGACATAAATATGAGATGAACATTGCGATCGTTTTAGGAGTGGCAATGCTACCTGGGAAGATGCACCCCTTGAGCTGTACCGTGAGATTTGGCTCTTTCTTTACAACGGCTTTGATGACAGTGTCATAGAAGAAATTATAAAAACTGTAAGCGAAAGTTCCAGTGAAGCAGCAGATTAATACAAAACAGAATTAAGTTACGAACAGTTTTACAACAATGGAAACCACAAAGGAGGGAAAGAGTAGTCCGTAAGAGACATTATCCAAAAGAGGTGGGTGCTGACGGATGCAAAATTGCAACAGAGCATCGTGAAGGTACTGATTGATAGCCGGAGATAAAATTAGTTAATAAGTCTTCCTTCGAACAAATGACCGGACTCACCAGCAATCCATAAATGGGAATATGAGCTGTCATAATCTCAAGTTCTCATCAAGCAATCGTCATCCACCTCAAAAGTGAATAACTCAAAAGGAAACCAGTTCACAGTAAAAAAAAAAAAAAAAAAAAAAAAAAAAAACATGCATCAAAAGAGGTGCTGATAGCCCCCTAACTAACAATCGTTCTGCTGTAGACAAAAGTGATTACCTTTAATTAAGATAAATCCCTTGTTAATCCTCTTCCCTGACATTAACCTAATCCTTTGATCGACGGTGAGGCAAGGCCATGAAATACAATTATCTCTCAGAACTATTTTGTATTAATACCGAGTTTCCCATCTGTGTGTGTGCATGTGTGCCCCCGCTTGTGTGTTAGAGTTTGTCTCCATTAGCCTATGCATTGGTGTGACTGTATTCAAATTGCCCATACTGAAATTAAAGAAACAATTGTGGATGCTGAAAAATTCGAATAAATATTGCATTTAATAATAATAATAATTTAATTGTTTATATCCGCAACACAGTTAGGGCCATGGCAGACAAAGGATTACTCTGAATCTATAAATGTCTACTCACACTCCGCATGGATAAAAATCCACTGCTAATGACTCAAAATGTCATTATCAAAAATCGTCTCCGGAATAGAAACTGAACTGATATTCGGACAAATACACCTCATTTGGACAAGATCAATTTACTCATGATTTTCCCTTGAGGCCGCCACATGGGCCACAGAAGCATTTCAGGCTTTTAATCATCGTGACTACATACATCGGTATATGTTAATTGTTCTCTTTCAAAACAGCCTTTGAACAGATTTTGCAAAAATCCATTTCACGTTTTTCGTCCGGCTGAGAGAGTCGCAACAAATTGATGAGGTTGGGTTGGCGAATACTGGCACCATGTTTTGGGGAAATTGCTTTCATAATGTCATGTTCATTATTGCCACAACTACCTGCAGCATGAGCCGCACAGAAATCTCCATATTTTTTGTATAAAGGCTTCGAAATAAAAAAAAAAAAGGATTATAATTGGTTCCTCCCTACGAAGGCTTCAAATGAGCGAATTCAGTAGTTATCTCTTCAAACGATAACATTTTAAAACGTATGTTTATTCATAAATAGAAATAAAATTCTAATAGCTTATCCTTGATGTAGGGATCTCTCCAGTCTCCTCTGTTTCTCACAACTTTGTTATTTTGTGACAGGTTACTGAAACTGATATGGAATAGGAAGTTTATGGCGATGGAATCATGGGTCAGCCCCATCAGCAAAATTCAAATAGCTTACGTGATTAAAATAAATTACCTTTCATTAGACCCTTTATATTAAAGAAGGTTTTCAGTACATATGTATATAAATGATAAAATCTACCATATGAAGATATCATACAGGGAAGAAAAATATTTTTGTAATATCTCTTCAGTTTTTAGATTACATCTCTTTTTTTAATCTATCAGAGTTTACACAGATGCAATGAGAAATCTAGAAAAAACTGTACTTAATTTTGCTTGCTCGTGATTTAATTTAGCAAGTCTATTTTCGTAAATGATATGGAGTATAATAACCACTTGCTTTCCTGTAAGTACCTGATAGAAAAGGTTCATTTCGGTTAAACGACTCCTAATTATGATATAGTCTAATTAACACGGATTTGGGCCATAGTTTCCACACACTAATAAATATCTTTAGAATGTGTATCATAATGAGTTTCCGTTTCACAACGACCCAATACTAAATTTTTCGTCGAATTGCTTATACTCTTAACTCTGTATTGTAAGCGAAATGAGATAGTTGCAGATACTCAGTATGTATGGCTTTCCTGCACCATAAAACTCCCACTCTGTGTTTCTTTTATTAATGGAAATCCCCTATATACATACATGCATACATACATACATATATATATATATATATATATATATATATATATATATATATATATATATATATATATATATATATATATATATATATATATATATAGTTAAACGAATAATACATTTTTTAACAACTAGGTCAATATAATTCAGGAAGGCTTTTTTCCTTTTATTCACAGTCTTTTGGAATCATTATCCAGCTCATGGGTTTCTTCCTCTAGTTGCTCCAGATAAAAGCTGCAGATTACGAACCCCGTCGCAAAGCTATATACAATAATTATTACTATTTACTAAGCTTACGCAAAAGAATACTGAAATTTTATTATTCAGTTAATCATGCCATCAAATTAAATATATTAAAATCTTACTTCAAGCGTATCCAGTAAATCTGAGGGATTCAGACATAATTGTTCCAAAAATACCCTAATGTCATCATCATTATTTGCCCTATCAGTGATGAAAATTAATGAAGTGCATTTGGAGGGAAAGGAAGGCACATCGACTCTTCTGGTGTATCCACTAAATTTCTGGCGACTGAACATATATATACTTCAAGACTTCAGTGAAGCTATCGACTCGGCCAACAAGTGAGGTATAGGTTGCTATCAACTTATACCTCACTTGTTGGCGAGTCAGCAACAGTACTGAAGTCCTGATTTCTCCTCTGTGCGCTGGTTCAAATCCACGAGAGGACGAAATTATTATCAACTAAAAAATTCCCCTTCGGTTAACATATATGAAAATATATTAATTCCGACGTAGAGCGAATTGGACATTAAAGGACATTTGTAGTTTACTGCATGTATATGAATCACGGTGATGTGATAAAAATTTATAGATACTTCAAATACACAATAGACGAGCGTACGTCTATTATTATTATTTTTTTTTTTTTTTTTGCTCTATCACTGTCCTCCAATTCGACTGGGTGGTATTTATAGTGTAGGGTTCCGGGTTGCATCCTGCCTCCTTAGGAGTCCATCGCTTTTCTTACTATGTGCGCCGTTTCTAGGATCACACTCTTCTGCATGAGTCCTGGAGCTACTTCAGCCTCTAGTTTTTCTAGATTCCTTTTCGGGGATCTTGGGATCGTGCCGAGTGTTCCTATGATTATGGGTACAATTTCCACGGGCATATCCCATATCCTTCTTACTTCTATTTTCAGGTCTTGATACTTATCCATTTTTTCCCTCTCTTTCTCTTCAATTCTGGTGTCCCATGGTATTGCGACATTAATGAGTGATACTTTCTTCCTGATTTTGTCAATCAATGTCACGTCTGGTCTATTTGCACGTATCACCCTATCTGTTCACGTACCATAGTCCCAGAGATCTTTGCCTGATCGTTTTCTATCACTCCCTCAGGTTGGTGCTCGTACCACTTATTACTGCAAGGTAGCTGATGTTTCTTGCACAGGCTCCAATGGAGGGCTTTTGTCACTGAATCATGCCTCTTTTTGTACTGGTTCTGTGCAAGTGCCGGACATTCGCTTGCTATGTGGTTTATGGTTTCATTTTTTGTATTGCACTTCCTACATATGTGAGAGATGTTATTTCCGTCTATCGTTCTTTGAAAATAGATGGTTCTTAGGGCCTGATCTTGTGCCGCTTTTATCATTCCTTCAGTTTCCTTCTTGACCTCTCCCCTCTGTAATCATTGCCACGTGTCATCGCTGGCTAGTTCTTTAGTCTGTCTCACGTATTGTCCGTGCATTGGTTTGTTGTGCCAGTCCTCTGTTCTGTTTGTCATTCTCCTGTCTCTGTATATTTCTGGGTCTTTGTCTACTTTTATCAGTCCTTCTTCCCATGCACTCTTCAGCCACTCGTCTTCTCTGGTTTTCAGATATTGCCCCAGTGCTCTGTTCTCGATGTTGACGCAGTCCTCTTTACTTAGTAGTCCTCTCCCTCCTTCCTTTCGTGTTATGTATAGTTTGTCTGTATTTGCTCTTGGGTGTAGTGCTTTGTGTATTGTCATATGTTTCCTAGTTTTCTGATCTATGCTGCGTAGTTCTGTCTTCGTCCATTGCACTATTCCTGCGCTGTATCTGATTACTGGCACTGCACATGTGTTTATGACTTTTATCATATTTTTGGCGTTGAGTTTTGACTTGAGTATCGCCATGAGTCTCTACATATATTCTTTCCTGATCGTGTCCTTCATCTCTTGGTGTTTTATATCCCCTCCTTCCATTATTCCCAGCTATTTGTATCCCGTCTCATCTATGTGTTTGATGTATGTCCCATCTGGTAGCTTTATCCCTTCAGTCCTTGTTAATTTGCCCTTTTGTATGTTGACTAAGGCACATTTTTCTATTCCAAACTCCTTGATGCTCTTACCATACAGCTTGATGTCGTCCATGAACATCAGATGGTTAATTCTGTTGCCTCTTTTCTTGAGTTGGTACCCAGCATCCATCTTCTGCAGTACTTTTGTCATGGGAATCATGGCTACTACGAAGAGTAGTGGGGACAGTGAGTCGCCCTGGAAGATCCCTCTCCTGATATTAACCTCTGCTAGTCTTATCCCAGAGCTTGTAAGTATTGTATTCCAATTGCGCATTGTATTTTTGAGGAAGCTGATGGTGTTTTCCTCTGCCCCATTTATTTTCAGGCATTCTATTAGCCATGTGTGTGGTATCATGTCGAAGGCTTTCTTATAGTCAATCCATGCCATGCTTAGGTTGGTTTTCCTTCTCCTACTGTTCTTCATTACCATTTTGTCTATCAGGAGCTAGTCTTTTGTGCCCCTATACTTCCTTCTGCAGCCTTTCTGTTGGTGGGGGATGGTGTTTGTCTCCTCTAGGTAGTTGTATAGCCTTTCGCTGATGATACCTGTTAGTAACTTACACATTATTGGTAATCAGGTGATAGGCCTGTAGTTACTGGCTATATTTCCCTTACTCGTCTTTTTGTACTAAGGATGTTCTTCCTGTGGTCACCGTCAGTGGTCATCCATTTGGGTGCATGGTGATTTGAGATATAATGCTGGAGTTGTTCTGCTATTCGTGGGTGTAGGGCCTTGAAGTTTTTGTTGAGCCAGTATCCATGGGACTTCATCGGGACCTGGGCTTTCCAGTTTGGCATTTTCTTTAGTTGGTGTCTGACTGTGTCTGTCGTGATCTTTGTGAATCTTTGTTTTTTTCTCCCTGTCTCTTCCGCCTTGACTTCCTGGAGCCATGTTGCATGTTTGTTGTGTGATAACGGATTGTTCCATATGTTTTCCCAGAGTCTCTTACTTGGTTCGGCTACAGGGATTTCTTGGTGGTTGTCTTCCCCTCTTAGTTGCCTGTATAGTCTTTTCTGGTTGATTCCGAATAGTTTGTTCTGTTGGTATCCCTTATTCCTGTTAATGTACCGTTGGATCTTATGTGCTTTGGACTTAAGCCTCTGTTTTACATCTTCTATTGTGTTGTTTAGTTCCCTTTCTTGTATTTTGTATTTCTCGTTGAGTTCCTCCCTTGTTTTCTTGCTTCTTAGCCTTTTTTCTGCCATCTCTTTCAGTTTACTCAAGTCACATCTCATCACCATGATTTGCTTTTCCAGGCGCCTTTTCCAAGGGGGTTGCTGTTTTGGTTTGTGTTATATTATTATTATTATTATTATTATTATTATTATTTATTATTATTATTATTAGTGGCAGGCTTAGGGTCTATGTATACTCGTAGTGTTATGGTCTGGGTCTCAAAAATGATGAATGATTTCTCCTCTTCGTCCTACACATTGCTTTATTTATCGCGCAGGCTATCCCTCACATGTACACTGTTAAAAAAACCGTAGTTTTAATCAAGAAAATAAAATTACCGTAAAAATATACGGTTTCCAGCCGTATTTCAGAAAACGGGTGGCATCCGTTTATCGTAAATTGTTAATATCTTTTACGGGTATTTACCGTAAAACCATTGCTATAAGACATCTGCCCAAAATTACGGTCGCAAGCCCGTAATTGAGGCATAGTCCCTTATCATAATGGTTCATATAACTTAAATATTTTCTGACAGAATTGTGTTCAAATGTTAAGACTAAGCCTATAGAAACATTCAAAAGCTTAAAATTTTCTACTAAATCATTAAAAATACAATATTGTAGAAGTTATTAGTTTTATTATTATCGCATTGGCATCTGTCCATATGAAGTTGCCATCCGCTACCATCCCATGTAACTACAGAATTATTAGTGTATTAATATAATAATATACTTGTACATTTACCATTTCCAACATTACGTTTTATGAAACGGGCAAAAAATAAAAATTCCACTGTATATTCAAAGGACCAAAAACATCATATATACTACGATTATCCCGATCAGATACGCATTTCGCAATGCGTGTGTTTTCATTTCTGGCGGGCGGAGGCGCCGAAACAAATCACTTGAAAACAACGAATCCCCTCAGCTCATCACAGATGTCTTCTTGTGGTTTCTTCTACTGTTACGAAGAGTGAAGTTGTGAACAGCATCAGGTGAGTTTAAGACCAGGTGTATGCTTTTTTATTTTATATGATAAAACTTTACTGTAGTTGCGGCTATAATTAGATTAGGACTATATGTATGGACCCTGCTCCGTCGACGGCTTGCGGGACGAGTATTTCCCCCTAATACAACCTGTATATTAGATGGCAATAAATAATCCAGGACTAGTAAGTACAATTACCGTACATTGTGTAGTGAAGCTATGGTAAACTTTTGATAAACATCCCATTAGCATAGATTGTTAACATAGACCACATACCTATAGGGTAAACAACCGAGTGGACTAGCTGCGGCCACGTTAACCGTGTTCCGACCCACCTTCAGGAAAAGTACTTTAACAACACGCCCTGACACAGGAGATGGGTACCAGTCATGAGTCTCATGTCTCGAGGTGTTGCTTCACGACCGTTGATCGTGACTGGTGCCCATCTCTGGTATCAGGACATGTTAAAGTACTTTTTCTGAAGGTGGTTCTAAGATGGTTAAGGTGGCCACAGCTAGTCCTCTCGGTTGTTTATCGTAGGCTAAACCAGTCTGGGTGAAAATAGCAGCCTTTCTTCTGTGGGAGTCACTAGCCTAACTGTATGGGTACACGGTGGCAAGTAATTGTGTTATGTAACTTGTAACTTATGGGATCTGGTAGGCTGTACATTTAGGTGTGAATAATTAATCATAATATGTTCTTTTATTTATAATGAATAATACCATGTATTAGACTTGAAAGACTTAAAAAGGACATAGTGCAAAAATAGTATTCTAGACTTTGTAAAAGGCTATATTCTGGTTCAGTCTTATGTAGCCTATACCCTTGAGTGGTATTAACCTACCATAGGTTGCAGAATAAACAAGGTAGAGTGGCAATCCCTTTTTCAAAGGAATATCCTGATATTACTTAAAAAAGCGTGGCTGAATATCAAGCAAAATAGTCTTGGCTATTTAAAGAGAAAACAGTTTGCAGGAGGTTATGAGTTGAGAGAAAACTTAACAAGATCTTTTATGACTAGCTTAATGTGGATTATTATATTAATATTAGCCTATGCCAGCTTAAACAATACCTTGGGTTAAATAAAATTACTTCCTAGACTAGATTCCTCTTCTTACATATTAGGTAGGGTGGCCAGACGTCCTGCTTTAGGAAGGACAGTCCTGTTTTTTTAGCATTCTGTCCTCGGTCCTGCTTCACCTTAAGAAGGACGCTAATTTCTCCTGCTTTTTGGGTTTGTCTAAATAAAAATATTAATGCTAAAAATATAAACAAATACATATACGAAAACAGTGAGAACTGATGGGCAAAAGAACCATTTATTTTTTTTTTCATGAAGGCCATAATTTTATATAGTGGCTGTTGGCACAGTTAGGAACACTAGGCATGGAGCCGCAGTGTACTTATATCTGTCCAGCCATTTACAAAAGACTTCTAGCCAACAGAAAACTCTTAGAGATGGCAAGGAAAAGGGAAAAACAAAATGTAAACATCAGATTGCTAATTCCTTTAGTTTCTGAAATAATGTTAATTTTTTCACCCAGTTATGTAATAAATTGTTCCATCTTCAATACATTTAAATATTAATCAATTTCAGTTCTTTATTCATACACTATTTGAGGTTTAAACACTCAAGTCAAGTTTTATATATATATATATATATATATATATATATATATATATATATATATATATATATATATATATATTATATATGTGTGTAGTATATATATGTATATATATGTATATATATATGTAGTATATGTATATATATGTGTATATATATGTGTATATATGTGTATATATAGTGTATATATATTTATATGTATATATATGTATATATATATATTTATATGTAATATGTATATGTATATATATATATATATATTTATGTTAAGTATATGTTATATGTGTATATATATATAATATATGTATATATATATGTATATATATGTATATATATATGTAATGTAATATGTATATGTATATATATGTATATGTATATGTATATATGTATGTAATATATACATATATAATGACAGATTGAGTATTTTTAAAATTTTGCTCACAGCACTCAAGTGGGCATGAAATACACCATACTAATCTCATTTCTGTGTAGCCTATAGTGATTGAAATATGAAACAAATGATAGCAGAGAGGTTATTACAAATACTGAAGTTATACATCTCTGGAATGAATGAAGCTCCTAGTATTAGGATGGCCATTTCCAAATTTCCAAAAAGGACTTTTTTTTTTTTTTTTTTTTTTTTTTTTTTCTTTCTTTTTTTTTTTTTTTTTTTTTTTTTTTTTTTTTTTTGCCACACCAATTCAACTAAATTAAGCATGATTATTAATGAGTTTAAAAAATACTCAATCTGTCATTCTGGAAGAATCAGAAGTTTTAAAAGTAGTTATGTAAATAATGTGATAACTTTTTCTTTAACAATGGTAGATCATAGGCCTGCTTGAATTTTGCAAAATTGGGGAAGGTTTTTGTTTTTATCTAAGTCATTAAATCATATAATTATTAAATATATACTATATATAAGTAGGATTGCATGTGACTAAATCTGATCATTCCTAACTCTAATACATTATAGTAAGATTTCTTATCATTGCATGCTTATGCTCTGAATCTCTCAATTTGAAACCACCTTTATGCTTTATTTTATTTCAAAGTTTATACCTTTCTTTGTTGTTTGTGATGCTCCATATGATCCTCTCTAATTCCACATCTCAACTTTTCATGCTGCTGTTCCTAATATACTATTTTCAGGACTGGTCTTTATTTGCACACTATTACTACCTTTAAACTTCCCTATTCCTATTTCCATGCTATATAACTCAAAATTTTTGCCTTTCATAGTATGAATGTACTAGTGTATTGTGTCAATGATTAGTACTTGAATTCTGCAACTTCCTCGCAGGGACCTTATAATTTGTTAATCTGCATTCTAATGCATGATATATCCATAACTGTCTTGTCTAGTAAAATCCATAATTTTTTTATGTAATATCAGTTACTCTTCCTACCAGTTGTTAGTGTTTTGGCCTTCTAATTGTCACACTGTGAAAATATTTTTTTTCCTGGCAGTTTCTGCAATAACAATGCTTCACTTAAATAATATTATAGATTGGCATTTTTCTCTGTTTTCTCATCTAATTCATGCTTTCTATTCCCACCACACATGCTACTACAAAATTCTATTGTTACAGTATTTCACCAAGGCTTAATTTTCAGGAACATCGGTGCTCCAGGCTATCCGCTTCATAGTTGCAGTTGATGGAAGATTCATCAACTCAGACTTGACTTCACTCGTGCTGCGATGGCCATGGTTTTCGCAGCATTTTTGATATATGATATTTATTACCCATCAGAAGCTTCAGTCACAATGGAATTTATGCAGAGGTAAGCTGTTGTAATAAGTTACTTGAGTTTTTTTTTTTCTTTAATTTAAGAATATCAGGGAAGTAATTTATATTTAAATGTCCATGTACTGTAACTTTGTAATATGTGTGGTGGTGAGCAGTTGTTTTACAATATTTTTACCATTATGTTCATATATCTTGTCATTTTTACAGGTGTTTCTGAAAAATAAATGCAGAAAAAGGGACAAAAAATACCAGAACAAAGAAAAACGTGGCACACACCCATTGAAGAATATTAAAGTTCAATGAGCTTATGGAATAAGGAGTGAAAAAGCATTCACACTCTTCTGTATAAATAATTAATGTTAAATTTTTGTGTGAAAAAAGTTATAAATCTGTTTTTCAAGAATAAAGTTTTTTAAAAGTTAATCTTCTCATTATTTTCTCCAATTGGATATATGACCTGCACAAGGAATTTTTGGTTACTATTTCAATTGTAACATAAAATGCAAAGAAATATTAACATTAAATTCAAAGAAATATTAGAAAAATCATGTACAAATCCCAAAAAGTTACTGTATACTCTATGTCAAATAAATTTACATAAATATGTTACATGTATAGGATTTGTTACCAATTTTAGTTTTTATCTGTTTTGATATTGTATGAGATGTAATTATAATTTTACAAAAAATAAATTAAAAAAAACATGTATAAATTACTATTGGTAAAATTTACAAAGTTTAATAAATGTGGCCCCACAAGGAAGGTATGAAAATGTTTTTAGGATTATTTTTTTCTTAAATTAGCCACTCCAAAGTTTGGCGGGTGGGGTGGGGTTGTGTAGCGCAGTGATATACAGGGTGGAGCAAATCAAATGCCCGAGTTTTGATCGGCTATTAGGAAAAGCAAAACAATACTTACAGAATTATTTGTTTTACTCGAATCAGTATACAATGCTGTTTGTGTGATCACTTTTTGTTTTGAAGATGGCATCAGGAAGATGGTGCCATCTGTAGCGATACACGAGTTGAAGGCGATGTCTGAAGTTTTCGGCTGCTCTTCGGCAGATCTCGAGGAGTATTGTAGCGATTTCCTCCCGGATTCGCATCTTCAATTCTTCCAAACTGTGTGGCCGAAAGTGAGATGAGCCGAAGAGCAGCTGAAAACTTCAGACATCGCCTTCAAGAGTTCATCGCTACAGATGGCCACCATCTTCCTGATGCCATCTTCAAAACGTGATCACACAAACTGCATTGTATACTGATTCGAATAAAACAACAATAATTCTGTAAGTATTGTTTTACTTTTCCTAATAGCCTATCAAAACTCGGCATTTGATTTGCCCCAGCCCGTATATATGTATTTTCACGCCGTATTTGAGAAAATCCCGTAAAAATATTAACCGTAAATTATACGGTATGTTATTGGTTAACTTAACGGTAAAAACCGTAAATTTTACGGTTAAAATTTTATACGGTATTTTCTCAAATACGGGAGAAAATACGGTACATTAAAAATTACGGGACCCGTTTTTTTAACGGTAAATGCTTGGCAACATTACTGCCAGGATTTTTACCGTTTTTTTCAACGGAAAATTTTTTTACAGTGTACGAAATCTCTCTCTTTCTCTGTAATACATCTAGTATTCTCCGGCCCCAACCAGAGAAAACAAAATCTTCTGTTTCCTACTTGACAACTGTGGGCGTCAGGAAGCCTTTTTGAATACTATCAATTGTTTGCCCAGTGGACCTTAAACTTCCTGGATTCTTTGCTTTGTTTGTATTGTTTGTATGGTGTTTTTACGTTGCATGGAACCAGTGGTTATTCGGCAACGGGATCAACGGCTTTACGTGACTTTCGAACCACGTCGAGAATGAACTTCTATTACCAGAAATACACATCTCTGACCCCTCAGTGGAATGCCCGAGAATCAAACCGCGCCCACCGAGGTGGCAGGCCAACACCATACCGATCACGCCACTGAGGCTCTTTGGATTCTTTGCCTCACGGATTTGAAAATGTCTTTCCTATAATGCATTTGTAGCGTGTGTATGTGACAGAGAGAGAGAGAGAGAGAGAGAGACAGACAGACAGACAGACAGAGAGAGGGAGAGAGAGAGAAAGATGATCTAACAGCAACACCTTTAACAACCAACCCTGCAAAACTATTCCTCTGCAAAAATCATCAAGTGGGGAGGGGTTGAATGAGACTCTTGGATAATTAACTCGGTTTAGCCCACTTTTTCCTTAAAGTAA
Source organism: Macrobrachium nipponense (assembly GCF_015104395.2). Lineage (NCBI taxonomy): Eukaryota > Metazoa > Arthropoda > Malacostraca > Decapoda > Palaemonidae > Macrobrachium > Macrobrachium nipponense. Next base: position 42,417,215 of record NC_061105.1, on the reverse strand, counting down.
GTTTATTGGGGATCTCGAAAGTAGTTCCTTTTCCCAGGATTTTCTGGGAACACTGAAGCATCTCCATGCTTCCGTATTTTGCATTTTATTATTATTATTATTATTATTATTATTATTATTATTATATTATCTTCAGTAATACAACAACAACAACAATAATAATAATAAAAATAACCAAAATTATAATAATAATAATAATAATATTGCTATTACTATTACAGATCATTAAAAACAGCACCAAAGACTAGGGATTAAGCAGAGGAGTGGAAGATTATGCTAATAATGATGATGGTGATGATGATGACATATTAGTCTTCAAATGTCCTTTCACAAAACTTTTACGAAAAATTCAACCATTTCCCCCTCATTAAGATTTGGGTCCTTAAGCTTACGAGAGCCGTAAGTCAAGACGATTTAGGACAATGTGATCAAGGGAACACTTCTGAAGAAACGCTACTTTTCGCATCTCTGTAAAATATTACTTCTTCCTTAACTGATGCTTACGAAATAAAACATGCACCAGACAGTAAATACTTAATGAATGTTATGTTATATTTTAGCAAATAAAATCGTTCTCTATAACAACCAGTGAAATTCAATGCTATAATTGTATACGTATTGAAAATATCGAAATCTCATAGCTTTTTATAAGAAAGGAATATTGATCACTAAAAATCAATAATCATTATATGACACATCGAAACAACCCATTTGTAGTTTTAAAGAAATAATTATGAATTGTATAACAGTACAAAAACTCCTAGTATAATGTCTGCAGTATATGTGCAAGAATGTTTTGTTTTCATGCATTTCTTCAGAAGGTTTTTTGGGATGAAGATCTTTTTGACGAACAGAAATGTACCCTTCATGCGGAATTTCATCAAATATAACAGATACAAATTAATTCTCGAACCTCCTGCTTAAACATTTTACCGAAAATCCAAAGCAGCAATTTCTCATCCATTTCAGAGAGAGACAAATAAACATTTCAACTTGAACAATTAATATCTTCCTCACAACTAAGGCAATTACATCTAATCGATGTGGGGAGGGGAAGGGGGAGGGTCCCCTGGAACAGATTTCCAGAGGAAATGTCACAATGATTAAGGTTAATTGTTTCCCTGAGACCTTCACCTTAACTGGAACTGACGGTTGTTGAAACTGGAATATCATAGAAGTTTTGTGAAGGCTCCGTGAATATGGTTTGTGGGGCTTGTATCAAATCGTATTCGGCAAAGGAATAGTTTTCAAAAACATTTTGTGAAGGAAAAATTTAAGAAAAATTTTAGCTAAAAAATAAGACTTGGTCTATGTTTAGGATCTACCGTAATAGTAAGCTAATGTTTTCAATTGGGTTGAATTACATACTGGTTATTTAAGTGTAATATATCTCAACATAAAGAAATCTTCAGAACAAGGCGATAATTGTAAGAATTTGGTTTGTGTTGATAAGAAGTGGGAATGTGGATTTGCTCACGATTTTGTTTCTTAACACTTTCGTTTTTTTGCATAAAATGAAGAGTTAAATTTTGTCAATTACTTTAGCAAAGTTTGATAATTTTGTACCCTTGAATTTCACCATTTTTATTCTGTATGTCTGGGTCTTAGTTACAATTAATTATTTCCTTTAAAACTATTCTGACCTACTCGTATTTTTTTCAATATAAATTATTCTTTCTAATTTACTTACCATCGTTGTATAGTAATTATTTCCTTTACTTACGCATCATTTCTAAATGGAGCTTAAATTTCTCCATCTCTCTTGTTGATTATTTTAAAATTTCTCAATATCTGTTGGTGATAATGTATAAATTTCTCATTTTTTCTTGCTGATTATATATAAATTTCATAATCTCGTTTCCTGATCATATATAAATTTCTCTATTTTTCTTACAGATTATATATAAACTTCTCAATCTCTTTTGCTGAATCAGTACAAATTTTTCTCATCCCTGTCTATCCCCCCCACCCCCCACCCCCCATCCTCTCCTCCCCACAACGTCTTTAAAAGCTGCTTCGCCCAGTACCGTGAATTCCAGTTCAGATCGACTCGTGACTACCATACAGAGCCCAGCATAATGATTTGTAGGCTCCTTCCAAAACAACCTATCAGGCTGCAAGTGTATTTGAATCCACCTGGCTCTTGGCTCTGTTTTACTGAAGTGCTAATTTCAGGTTAGTTTCTACATGGCGTTTGTTGCTCTGGGTATAACGAGTCATTTTTCTATGACAAAACGGATTTCCTTGGACACTATGGAATAAGGTCTTGATTACACGACCGTTATAAGAAATGGTGTCATTTGTACTGGAAAAAATAAGAATGTTTGTCATTTTGTTACAAAACAAGACTCTTCTAGATAATACTGAGAGAGAGAAGAGAGAGAGAAATTAAGTCGAATTCACGAAGAAAAAATCTTTTTTCTTCAATTTTCATGTAAGAAATTTGCATGATAGCAATATTCACGAGAAAGGTGGGTTTCGAAGAAATTCTTTCAAAGATTTTAGTTTTGTATTCTGTATTAGGGCTAAATAAACGTGATTAAGCGAACAAAGTATGAGCTAAACAATATTGCGTACGTATATGCATATATACACTCACACACATCACACAGATATATTATATATATATATATAGTATATATATATATATATATATATATATATATATACATACATACATACATACATACATACATACATAAACACACACACACACACACACACACATATATATATATATATATATATATATATATATATATATATATATATATTCATATATATATATATATATATATATATATATATATACATATATATATATAAAATATATATATATATATATATATATATATATATATATATATAATACATATACATATATGCAAACAACATTCCAAAGACATTTTTTCGACTAGAGAGTGGGAAACATCACATCAATAATTATGTGCTCATAACAGACTGAAACATTCATAGAAGTTCCCCAAGAGTTCAATATGACGCGAATTCTTGTCCCTAAACGTCAGACTCTAGAACCTGTTCTACACCTTAGGGTCCAGCAACGCTAGAACTTTTAAGGATCCGTCAGAAAATGGGGGAACAGAAGACTTTCAAACGAGATAACTTTTTAAGGGAAGAATTCCCTTGTGGGTTTGACTGTGTATGGTGGAATGCGTGGAGCTTCGGATATGGGGTGGACATATCTCTGATTCTATTCGGGAAGTTTCTCTGGTCAGAGCGAAAAGAATTCTGTATTGAAGGCACTACACCCCCAGCCCCAACCCCTCCCCACATAAAGTTTTTAGCTTTTGGAGGAAACATAACAGAGAGAAATCGAATATGTGGAACGCCGGAGTGAAAGGAGAAAGAGAACAAATTTAGGCAATCAAAGAATATGCTATAAAAATTTGAAGGTGTCGAAGGAATTCGAAATATGTCTTCTTCCTCCTACGAATTTTCTCTTGCCAGTTGACGGAAATAGGCGATATTTACGTTCTAATTTATCAGTTTTAATTTTTTTTATCAAAAATAACTTACAAAGATACACATTTAATCGAGTCTATGAAAACAATAAAAGAAGCAAATACTGATGTGAAAAATAATGTATTTTAATAAAACACGAATTTTCCTCTACAATTCAATTTTGTTTTGAATTTTATCTTATATTTAATTTTCATTACGCCCTTAAATGGTTATCTATTTTTCTAAGACTGAACTTTTGGCTGGACCATCAACTTCATTTCAACTTAATAACAAAATTCTACGTAGTTATATACAAAAATACGAGTAAGTCGTAAAACTTTAATACAGACATTCAAATAAAGGCTATTATACCGGAAAACAAATAACTCTATACATAATCATTTAAATGAGTACTTGTAATTAATAAACCAAGAAATCAAAGTGAACGTGAAGGAGTGAATAAGGGAAGAGAAATACAGCAATTTGTGACCTAAGATGACCCTGTTGCCAAACTCCGAAGAGCCCAATCAATCAATATGGGCGCAACAAAAAGGAGACAATGGTGACCCTTTCTGTCAGATGTAAACGTTTCTCGGGTCAAACAAGTGACGTTTGTTTGTCTGTCTGTCTAACAGTTCTTTGAGAAAGTGAAAACTTTTGGATGGCCGAAGTCTTACATAGAAAAGTATGGTATTAGTAGTGAGTGGTGGAGGTCATTTGTATTCAGACCCTCTCTCTCTCTTTATGACAAAGGTTCTTCACTTCAAAAAAGGAAATGAAAGACAAGCGCCATGTTTCGATACGTGGAAAGTTTTCAAGTTGAGTACCGAGTAACTTTCTCTCTCTGTCTCTGTCTCTCTTTCTCTCTCTCTGTCTCTCTCTACGTAACTTTCCTCGCTCTCGTCGCTTCATGCAGAGGTGAATACTGTTTTTGTCCTCATGGTCTTTTAGAATCACAAAAAAGTAAACTAAATCATTCCCAAACTTATAGATATATACATACATACATACATACACCACACACACACACACAAACACACACACACACACACATATATATATATATATATATATATATATATATATATATATATATATATATATATATATATATATATATACACATATTGTACGTATTAAGCCGGCCTTGAGAGAGGCTATCTACGCAAACGGAAATAATTGAAGGAGGACAAGTTGAAATTAATTGAACTTACTGTAAAACTGATAGTTAGTGATAATTTCTTTAGAGGAAAAGGTCGCCAGAAAACTCAGCTCGTTACTTTACAGCTATTTATTTACAAAAAGGCCCTTGCTGGCCTGGAGAAAAGGAAATGCAGCGTCCCCACGTTGGGACTTATATCTCTCACAATGGATAATAGCTGGCTCAAAATGGGTTCATGAAGCTGGTTTCATAAACTTGGGTAATGCAACACTTGCGGGCAGAGAGACATGACACGTGGCTCTGGGAATCTGGAAAAGAATCCCAGATTAGACGAGATAAAAGGAAAAAAGATGACTTCTCGTTTTGATTAATTAATTCTCTAACACTGGGGAGAAGGAACTTTTAATGTTTCACTGAGGTATGCAATGACTTCATTGGTCTGGGACGATCACACAAGGGGAAGCATGCGGCCATGAGGCAGTGAAAGGGAGCAAAAGGATGAATTCCTTTTGGTTGGGAATTGAATTTGGAAAATGGGGATCAAATAGATAATAGGATGGGAGAGACTGGCAATATGCTGTTCCACAAGACGTACCTGGATGTCGTGTTCAGTGTGGACCTTTGTAGGAAAACGTGGCCTCTTTGTCTTGGGCCTGGGTCGATCGGCGCGCCACTCACGCCCTGGATAGGCCTAACAGGAAGGCAGGTGGTTGGACATCCGTCCGAGGTCACGTCCTGCAGCCGACTGAGGAAGAACCCAGGCGTTTTGCTTGGGTGTTGGAAGTCAGCTTAACCCCCAACGAGCAAGGCAAATCTTGGAAACAGAGCATACAGCCAGCAGAGGGGTCACAGGAAAGAGAGCTTAAGATATAGGTCTAAGAAGTACCAATCTGCCTACAAAAGACTATATTCCCCCAACTGGGGAACCCCCTATCTCTGGCTGGCGGGGTTTGGGTTTCCCGCGTTTTACTAAAAATCAGCTGATATTTGGAAGAAATGGCTGCCGTTTTCCAAATCAAATTAATTAATTAATATCTGGATAGACGGAACAATCTATAAACGTCACAATATATATATATATATATATATATATATATATATATATATATATATATATATATATATATATGATTAATTTATCTATTCATTTATTCACTGAATACAAATAGTTACTTTACTGTTTTTTTTTCCGTCTTTAACGTTTTTTTTTTGCGGGGGGCCTGTTTTTTTGTATGATTTTGCCAAAAATATCTGCTCTTATATAAGCCGAACTTTTATGCACAAACCTTTAATAATTAAATCAATGACAAATGAAAGCATTTCTTACAACCCTAAGTAAGTAGAGAATAATAAGCAAAATGGTTTTCTGGTGACAAATCCTTAAAATTTCCTCGATATCGACCAAAATTCATGCGTTTATTCACAAAGTCTCTCCAACGTCCGTGAACCCATTCTCGGGATATATTACCTCCCCACAGCTTGATTAGTATTCCTATGAAAGTAACCTTCCCTCAAGTCAAGAATGCTGGATAATGCTTCAGAATGCTTACTCTTGAAAGAAGACCACCAACACTAAGTATGCTTCCTATTCACAGTCACGTTTTGAAGATACTTTAAATTATTCAATTGCAATAAATTAGATCATTAGGAAACATGAAATACTCATCTATTTCCTTTTTTATTTCGATTCATATTAATAATTCCAGTCCTTATCAAAGCACTTTATAACATTTGATATCATCAGTCATTGCATTCCAGAAAAAATTGATAAGGATCTAAGATCACTTGAAATTCCTACCCAGAATATTGGGCCGGAATTCTTTTATCTTCTTCCTGTCTTGGCCGATTGAGTGATCAGGAATAGTATTATGGTAGAAGTAGCATTTCCTGTTGTTTTTGTACGTGTAAAAGTAGTCAATTTCATGTTTTATGTAGCTGACGGTAAAACTCCGCAGACAGTGTCACTGTAGCCAATGGTGAGTGTTAAACATGAGCCTCCGCCAATCACGATTAACCTCAGCGATATCAGCTGCCAATATTTAACCTCTGGTTCAATAAAACAGGAGGTAAGTGTCAAACTTTCGTTATACTATTAGTTGTTGGCGTTTTACCACTGGTGTAAATCTTTTATTATTCGGTCGTCAAGTTTCTCACGCGAATAAAACAAGGATAAAACAAGGACGGTTATTATATTCACGTGGATTAAAACGAGAAATTTATTCCCGATGATAAAGAAAGAACACCTGGAGCATAAATTCCAAGTGAAGGAGAAAGTAAAGCCATTATGCCAGGGGTTTTCAACCTTTTCCTCCCCACGTACCCTTTCGGGTATTTGTTATGTTAGTAATGTACCCCCTTCACTTTGTATAACGTGGAAAACAAAACCATCTCATAAAACTGTACAGAGGGGAAGTAAGTACAAAACTCTCCTGACAGAAGCAATAATTAAAAAATCCTCATAGTAGCACGAGTCTTCAAATGGAGAAACAGATCCACAGTTATGTAAATGTACATATATTTAAATTTAAAACTTTAAGGATAGCTTTCGGGAATCTGTTCGGTTCTCATTATCAATCAGATTAAAGCTATCCTTAAAGTTTTAAATTTAAATATATCTACAATTACATAACTGTGGCTTTGGTTCTCCATAATCAATAATATTGTGAACATGAAGAATTCCATAAAAGAAAATACCTCTGGCTATGCAGTAAATTTTCAAGGTTATGGTGCTGAGCTGCAAAAACATTATACATTATTATTACATCAGCTGCAATGGTAATTTATGAAATGGCTGAAACTGTTTTCATTAACTATCCAAGTTGGCCGAGGAGCAGTTTTTGCTAAAGCACATTGAAGCTCGGCATCTTACATTCATTCGAGTGCCATGGGGAGCGCGTACCCCCTGACAGACCATTGGGGGTACGCGTACCCCAGGTTGAAAACCCCTAAAATATGCTTTATCAGTTGTGTCAGTTGAAGTAGAGAAAATCCCTCGTGTCAATGACAAAAAACAGAATATTGTGCATCAGTAATTTTCATCGAAGTTGAAGGCTTCACATATATTGTACACAATCCGTGTTTACATCAAGTTCAACATCACCATCAAAACGTTTCAACCACAACAATCAAAGCTTTTATTTTCCCACTAATCAGTTTTGAGAAGAAATAATGAGCGTCGTTCAATTATTCAGTCGATGCATTAGTGCCGCAAGAACGAATATAAATTCAGTTACCTAATCATATCACACGAGGCTTTGAGCTACCTCTTTCAAGAGGTAATTAAATTACCCGTGTTTTTGCATGGGGATGGGGGTTATTTTTATAGAGAGAGAGAGAGAGAGAGAGGGTCATTTTTAGAATCCTATAAGACATGAAAGAGAGAGAGAAAGAGAGAGGTAGGGTGTTTATTTTTAGAAACTTATAAGACAAACGAGAAATGATTTGTAAGTCCCAATTGGAATACTTCGCCTGATTTCTCTCAGAGCACTTAGTAACTATGCCATTAAAGTGATATGTTTCCAGACATTAAAAAATAATCGTATTTTTTAAATATTGATAAACTCGATGAAATATATTCTCCCAACTCTATCCTTAAGACTGACATAAACATTAAAAAAAAAAAAGAAAAAAAGCAATAATTACTCAAAAGATTTTTTTTGTTTTTCTGCGCAATCGAGTTGTCTATACAGCATATCATGTTGTATGAGCCGCAACCCATGAAACTTTCAGCCATGGTATAAAGTTGCTAGACGCACGATCATGGCTAACTTTAACACTAATAAAAAAAAAACTACTGAGGTTTGTTTGATGATTGGAGGGTAGATGATCAACATAGCAATTTTCAGCCTCTTGCATCAGTAGTTTTAAAGATCTGAGGGCGGACAGAAAAGGTGCAGACGAACAGACAAAGGCATCTCAATAAACTTTCTCTTACAGGAAATAAACTAAAAAAAAAGTAAAATACCAAAATCAAGAATCTTGGACGGATCAAGAAAAGACGCCCGAAAAGAAAACCCACCTTGACTGACCTTTGCCAGAATTGCAGTGACATCGTTGACCTTTTCCATTGCATATATTCATACTGTGTTCGCGGTGTTTGGATGACCCTGATTGACCTTGATGAGCAGCCCACTCATAAGCGAGAGAGTGCAACTCAAATCCGACCTGAGAGTAGAAAATATAAATGAAGCAAGCAAATCATCCATGTTAGTTTTCATGGAAAAATGTTTTTATGAATTAATTCTAATACACACACACCGCACGCACGCACGCACACACATATATATATAATATATAATATATATATATATATATATATATATATATATATATACATATATAGGACATTCACACATACACACACACACACACACCACACACACACACACATATATATATATATATATATATATATATATATATATATAGTATATATATATTATATATATATATATAAAGAAGGTGTCCACAAACTCCCAGTAACATTACAGTATTTGTTGCTCAGACTGGTATTGGGACTTTATGGACACCATATACTGTATATATATATATATATATATATATATATATATATATATATATATATATATATATATATATATATATATATGTGTGTGTGTGTGTGTGTGTGTGGTGTGCTTTGTGTGTGTGTGTGTATAGTTAGTTAATTCTTAGTATGTAATCCTATGAACAGCAACACAAAGTAAACACAGGACACCAAAATCCTGCATTCAAAGCCATGAAATACCTAATTATAAACATGTACAAGCACATAGCTACGTAACCATCCATTCCTACATATGTCGAAGCATAGACGGACTTGACAAAGCGTCATCTATACAGAAACTTATCCTCTTTTTCTCATTATCTTCGAAAACTCTGTTAAGTGATAATCTCTTGACATTACTTGAGGGAAGACCATCGACTTATACCACTTCATTAGGAGAGACAAAGGCCCTCATTGAATGAGAGACGACAACTGAGATATCTCATCAAGGGGTCTACACTTGGAGAGAGAGAGAGAGAGAGAGAGAGAGAGAGAGTAGAGAGAGAGAGAGAGAGAGAGAGAGAGAGGAGAGAGAGAGAAGGATTTTTAAATATCTGAATATTTGTTTCTCAAAGAATTTCAAAGGAAAGATGAGATTGTTCCCCAATAAAAAAAAATTCAAACGAATAATTCAGATAAACTAATACATTATTTAACAATAACAACTGCAATAGCAATTTAAGCTAAACCACTTCTAATAAACCTACCACAAATTATGATGACTTGTTATTAATACTTGAAAAGTACGAGAGTGAAAAAAGGAAAAATATTGTTAACAATCACATTTAATATGACACTCCCTCTCTGTCTGTCTCCCTCTGTGAGGTTAAAAAGCTTAATACAGGACAACAGGCTCTAGCTGAGCGACAACAGAGGTTCCTAAGAAGTATTCTGAGGGAAAAGGAGAAATATCTTCGTCCTTATTCGGACGGCAGAAGATGCCTTTTAAGCTCAAGACAAAAGACTTCTCATTTTTACACTAAATAGTTTCAGGAACTTCCTGACAAATGTAATGGCTCTCCCTTCTAAAAATATTTAAATTGTTAGTCTGTCTTAAGCACCTTTAAAAGGATTCCATTATAATGGTAATCATTTGAAGGGGAGTGAATGCTTTGGGAGAGATAATAATGGAACGATTGCAATAGCAAAGAGGAAATTAATTTCTTTAAGGACGACTCAGAATGGAACTAAAGATGATCGCAGGAGAATCCACCACAGAAATGTCATTGGAAGAAGTACTAAATGTAAATGTTGGAGAGGATTTGACCAAAGGGGGAAAAGGGTATAAAAATAATTGTGAAAAGCAATCGTACAAATGCGAAAAGCGATGAAGATTGTGAACAAAATTTTTATTTTCTGCATTTTCATTGCTAAAACTAAACTGGAAACAAATAGTAAAATTCACTGCAAAACAAACTTTCAATATTCTATCTAAATACAAAAAGACAAACTGATTGACATTAAAATTCCTACCCATAACTACCGGCTGAAATAAGGACAATTAAGTTGAATTTGTGTTAATCCTATAACTTTGGCTAAAATTTGCTAATCACTTTTAGAAAACCTTACTGTTTTAAAGCTTCAGATCTGTAAGTACTTCTGACACTCAGAAAGGAGGAGAAACCATCCCGTACTTGACCAAAAGTTATAAAGCATGTATGACTGATATCCACCACTGAAGGAGAAGACTAATGAAGTATTGCAAGTTTAAAAACAAACAAGCTAAAATACAAAAGTATTCAATAAAGATCCTATCTTCAAAACGCCAATAGCATCCGATTTACAAAACTCCCGACCTTTACGTTCGGGCTTTAAATGAAAATAAGTTTTTAGACTTAATTGTTAACTGAAGGAAAGCCGAAGAGAATATTGCCTTGACCAACAGCAACGTTTTCACGGAGTAAACGTTTACAATCTCTTCACTCAC
>NC_061105.1:42398618-42401118 GCF_015104395.2 Macrobrachium nipponense | reverse complement strand
AGAAATAAATTCATAATAATGGGAAACTTCAAGGAATCCGTCGTGTAAGAGTTTTCCTAAACTTTATTCTAACTTGTTGGAAACATTTCCCATAACTTTTTTGATTAGTGAAGGCTCCAGCGGGATCCAAATCACACAAGTTCGAAACGCTGTTGTGAGAATGTGACGCAACACCTGGAAGTCGAGTTAGTTCTCTGGAATACTGACGAAGGCTGAACTGAGTTACGTATGATATCTATTAAAGGATGATCAGAAATAAATAGATCACATAGGCTGAGGGTTGATCATTGTGGGTTGAGGGCTCCTCCTTGTGGTTGAGGGTTGCTCCTTCTGCCATAAGGGTTCCTCCTCTTGAATTGAGGGTTCTTCCTGCTTTAAGGGTTCCTCCTCTTGAATTGAGGGTTCTTCCTGCTTTAAGGGTTCCTCCTCTTGAATTGAGGGTTCTTCCTGCTTTAAGGGTTCCTCCTCTTGAATTGTGGGTCCTTCCTTCTGGTGTAAAGGTTCCTCCTTCGGGTTTAAGGGTTGCTCCTCTTGAATTGAGGATTCCTCCTTCTGGTGTAAGGGTTTCTCCTTCTTGTTTGAAGGTTCCTTCTCTTGAATTGAGGGTTCCTCCTTCTGGTTTAAGGTTTCCTCCTCTAGAAATGAGGGTCCCTCCTTCTGGTGTAAGGGCTCCTCCTTCTGGTTTAAGAGTTCATCCTTCGTGTCGAAGGGTTCTTCCTTCTGGTTTAAGGGTTCCTTCTCATGAATTGAGGGTCCCTCCTTCTGGTGTAAGGGCTCCTCCTTCTGGTTTAAGAGTTCCTCCTTCGTGTTGAAGGGTTCCTCCTTCTGGTTTAAGGGTTCCTCCTTGTTTTGTTGAAGGATCCTTTTTTTAGAATGAGAATTCATCTCATTGGCCAAGAGTTCCTCCTTGTGGTTTAGTTTAAGGTTCCTCTTTATGAGTTGAGTGATCCTTTCTTGGTTTTGGGTTCCTGTTTATGGGTCGAGGATTCATCTTGTAGGGCTCCTCCTTGTGGGTTTGTGTTCCCTTGTGAGTTGAGGACTGATCTTGTGGGGTGGGGGTTCCCTCTTGTGAGTGGAGGGTTACACCTTTTGGGTTTAGGATTCATCTTGTGGGGTCTTGAGGGTTTCTTGCCTTGTGGTTAGGTTTTTGTGCCTTCGTTGGTTTGCGGGGTTCTCTTTCCCCTTTCCCCTTTTGCCCTTCTTTGCTTTACTTCCTCTGTTACAATGTTTATTTCTTTTCGTATTCCTTCTTTCGTTCTTTGTATTATCTGCACATTACTCTGCCGAAATGAAGAGAGGGAGGATTTGAATAAAGGTGGAGGAGAAGTAAAACTACTCTCTTTTTCTCCCTTGTACGACTCTCACGTTTTGCCAATAAGTGCCTTTAGTAATACCTACAGTGCACCACTTAAGGTACACTGCCGGCACTTCCACAACGGGGGCCAGAGGGAAGAATGATTTTAGATGCATTTTAAGAGAATTCACGTCAATAATCCAGTAATCTCTCGTTTCTCAGTCTAGTATTTTGTCTATACTTTCTTATTCTTTCTTTACCTGTGCCTTTCACCCTTAGTATGCATACTCCTCCTCCTCCTCCTCCTCCTCCTCCTCCTCCTCCTCCTCTTCTTCTTCCAAGGCAAAATAAGAAAAATAATCACCCAGAGGAGATTGAGATGTCCGTCGTGATCGGATTCATTTTCCATGGCAGAGGTTTCCAGGAAACGATTTCTCTCTCTCTCTCTCTCTCTCTCTCTCTCTCTCTCTCTCTCTCTCTCTCTCTCTCTCTCTTGCTCGATATATTTATATCTTATTTTTATCTTTTCACTCATTTTCTGTGAATATTTTTGTAAATTTCATGGTAGTAAGTCGTATATGCCTCCTTGTTTTTTCAAAATGTATTGTTTCTGGATGAATCATCTGTTGACTACGTGTGTGCTCCTCCAAGGTGTGGCTGCCTAAAAATCGCTAGTCTTGCCCTCAGGCGTTTCCTCGTTTCTGTAGAGTGAAATCGACCTTATTGCTAATCTTGTAATGTGAGTATGGATATTAAGCCTACTTTTACTATTTTTTTGCTTTGTATGATCAGTCGTGCCTGAGTAAAGGGTCGTGCTAGACCGAAAGTTCTTGGCTCTCTCACCTTTCATTTTTTCCTCCTTGGCAAAAACATTTATTTATACATAGCATCACGTTTTATATACTTCGTGATCAAGTTATTCACACACACACACACACACACACACACACACACACACACACACACACACACACATATATATATATATATATATATATATATATATATATATATGCGAGCTACTTCATATACCATAGGGTATTACTAGTAGTTCATAGATTTAGATACATTTGCAAACGTTTATTTATATTACACGAGGAACTACAAACTAGAAGTATCCCAAGATTCTCCAGTACGAAATCAAATTCATTTGAAAACCCGAACTTCCTTTTCATATCCAGCGAATTTCCACCTGCATCGTACTTT
>NC_061105.1:42376118-42386118 GCF_015104395.2 Macrobrachium nipponense | reverse complement strand
CCTAGTGGGAATGATTCCCGTCGATGCGAATCCACTCGTTCCTATTTACAGTTATTGCGGTAAATCTCGATGTTATAAAGGAGGGAAGGAACTGTTTCTCTAAAATCAATGCGAACGATATGCTTTAGCGAGAATTTTGAAGCCTTCAGCTTTTGAGTGCGTGACAATATTTATACCGAACGTTTATTGGAATTTGTGTTTGAACGTTTAATACTTGCTTGAGTTTCTCGTTGGACGAGTGGTTTTCGCACTCGGCTACCAATCCGGTGGTCCGAAGTTCGATTCTCGGCTGGGCCAACGCGGAATCAGAGGAATTTATTTCTGGTGATAGAAATAAATTTCTCGATATAATGTGGTTCGGCCCACAATAAGCTGTAGGTCCCGTTGCTAGGTGACCGATTGGTTCCTAGCCACGAAAAAAGAGCTAATCCTTCGGGCCAGCCCTAGGAGAGCTGTTAATCAGCTCAATGGTCTTGTTAAACTAAGATATACTAAACTAATACTTGCTTGAAAATGTGTCAACGGGGCGAAGGTGTTTGCCCACCTGCTGCCTATGTGCCCAAGATAGGACAAATCTTGCTGGAGTTTTCTGGTCAAATTGAAAGCTGTGCCTGATAAGTACAAGAGGTAATGGTTGCAATGATTGTTTTTCTATAATTATAAAGATAAGCAAGTTAAATTTTAATATTTTTCCCGTCCTCAGAGCATAGAAAAAATGAGTATATAAAGATTAACATAATGTTTTAATTCTCTCTCTCTCTCTCTCTCTCTCTCTCTCTCTCTCTCTCTCTCTCCCCCCCTTATATTGCATTCCAATTCTTTTATCTGGTCCAGCGTTCCTCCCTTCTTTATTTTCAACCCTTACTTGTCCTTTATTACCGTCTATTCCTTTTCATTTCATTCCTAATACAATGTTAACCCTCTTTGTTCCATTTCATTCGTTTCCGATATTTCGCGTCTGTGTGTGTGTGATATAAATGTTATCGAAAGAGAGAGAGAGAGAGAGAAGCCAATGGTCAACTCTAATATTCAATCTAAAAAAGCAATTTCCTGTTTCTATTTCATTCTGCCCTTCTTAAACTAATTCCGAGATCTCAAGTATTTTTATATAGCAAAACTAGAAATGGAATTTAGAAACTATATCAGGACAAACTGACTTCATTAAAGTCCATGTAAAAGTAAAAATCTCTGCAGTGCAAAAGTAAAAATCCCGTTGTGGATTTCATTTACATTCCTTTGACGCTGCTTAAAATATTCGGCATTTTAATTAGCGCAAAATTAACCAGCCTTTTCTGCTCTGAATCAACTATGGTTTAGGGGACGAGAATAAACAAATATAATGAATTTAGAGAGGACAAAAATTTGCGCTTGCTCTTTGGTATGTACAGTACATTCAGTCTTTATTTCTTTATGAAAGGTTGTATGTCCCTGCTGAGATGAGCGTCTCACATGCCTATTTTACGGTACTTTTTTTTTCTTGTACGTCTTTTGTTCATGGCATATTCAATTCCACCTCATCAACTTAAGTCCATAAATTGTTTGTATGCCAATTTCTTTTGAAAATATGAAATTTATATATATATATATATATATATATATATATATATATATATATATATATATGTAAGTGTTTACATAATAAAAAAAATATGAATGTTTAGTCCATATATATAAAAAGACTAAAAACTAAAGAGGTCAAACCAGATTGCTTGCAGGAATGTGATCAGACTAGAGACGCTAAAAGATGACGTATACAATAAAAAGTAGGCTAAGATAACATGCCGTCACCTGTAGTCATTCAATTGTTTATAACATTAGTCCAAGCTCCCCTGCTTGAGACAACTACTGCGACCTATAATTCAAACGGCCTACGTGATCTGTAGCGTGTCTCATTTTGATTGTATGTTCATATGTTCGAACTACTGTCTGTTCCTTCATAACTTGTAACAGAGATGGTAGACAGGTAGAACAGAGTTAGCTATCGTCATTAGAAGACCTGTATCTCTTTACCTAAGCTTTATCATGTAGAGAGAACAGAAGTAGCCATCATCATTGGCAGAAGCGATCAAGCTATCGTTATTAGAAGACTGTACAATCATATCTGATCTTCAGCATGTAAAACTTCAGAAGAATATATATATTTTTACTTCGTGTTTTCTACAAGAACCTCCTCACCGATTCATCATGAGTTTTTAACACATCGTCGTCATAAACAAGAAGATAATCCCGACTTCGTAAGTGATCTACAAACCCCAAGACACTCCATTGAAGATGGAAGTGCAATACCAACCGACTTAGCGTAAGATTATCGCAAGTCTAACATTACCTCATAGGGCGCCTTATCATACAAGGAACAAGCCCTAAAATATATACATATATTTATATATATATATATATATATATATGATATATAGATATATATATATATTATATATATATATATATATATATATATATAGATAGATAGATATAAATATATAGCTATATATAGATATATATATATGATATAGATATATATATATATCATATATATAGTATGGTGTAATATATATATATATATATATATATATATATATATATATATATATATATATATATATATATATATATATACATATATATATATATATATATCTATATATATATACAACTATATATATATATATCTATATATATATAATATATATATATATATATATATATATCTATATATGTATGTGTGTGTGTGTGTGTGTTTGTGTGTGTGCGATTTTCCTGTCTTGATTGGTAAATAAACAAATTATGAAGATTTATGTAGATGAGGTGGAATTGAATTTGCCATATAGAAAAGAACCGTAAGAAAATAGAAATAATGTAATATATAACTGTCGTATATATTTATAATGAAATTATATCGATAATTTGTCTCAGATAGCACCGTACAACAATTAGTCTGTTGAAAATATGGCCTGGTTGTCAACACGAGGAAGCTTTCCATTTAATTCCCAGCTAAAGAAAAAGCGAATTTCTTCCGTTTTCTTGTCTTGTTGGCCTCAGGCTCAGCTGTCAAGTCTTTGGACAACTTTGCGTCAACTTACTGTAACAACTTTCTTTGAATTTAATTGATTTTGACAGTTGAAAAGTTTTGACCCTTTTTTTTTCCAAGAATTTTCTTCTTTTTTTTTTAATACTTTCTGCTTCATGCGTTTTTCAAAGGGTCTGACTTCGAGTGGAGCTTTCCTGGAGGAGATCTCCATCGTAAACAATTAAGAGAATAAAAGGCGATCGTCATTGCCAATAATTAAGTCCTTCCACAGGACGTAAAAAGGCCTGATTAATTAGAGGCATTCATCAACACCCTTCCCGGCCCTCGCCCGAACGCCTTCCGGGATCATTTCGGGGGCGAGGGCGGCTGTTTCTGGAGTCTAATTCTGAGTCGATTCATCTCTCCTCGTGGAATTGAGATCACTAAAATTGTGAATTGATTTCGTTTATTGGGATTGATTTTCATATATACTCTGTCTGTCATCCTAACATTAGGAGTTATAAAATTGAGAGATAATTCTGCGCATTACGATTTATTTATGATTCTCTCTCTCTCTCTCTCTCTCTCTCTCTCTCTCTCTCTCTCTCTCTCTCTCTCTCTCTCATTTTGTTTTCGGAGTAAAACTCGTGATATATCATCGTCCCTCAATCCGTGCGGAAAACGGGATTTCTCAAACCTGTCATTTCAGCCGAGATTTTTATTCCAAACATGACCCAGGTTTTAGAATTCGATCCGAGTCCCATGTCTCTGCATCTCTGGTATTCATTATTCTCCCCCCCCCCCCCCCTTTTTTTTTTTTAAGGTTAGATTCCAGATAATTAAATGTTAATTTGCATGTGAGAAATAACTTAGATGCCCATTATTCTTCTTTTTTTTTAGGTTAGATTCCAGAAAATTTAATTTTAATTTGCTTGTAAGAAAAAACCGAGATAAGAATTAGGTTAAAAAAGAAAAAGTAAATTTACTGTACTATCTTGAACGTGGAAAATTTGGTGCCCGTAAGATAATGAGTTGAGTTGAGTTGAATATAGAATTTAGGCCAAAGGCCAAGCACTGGGACCTATGAGGTCATTCAGCGCTGAAATGAAAAGTGACAGTTAAAGGTTTGAAAGGTGTAACAGAAGGAAAACCTCAAAGCTGTTGCACTATAATGATACATACAAAAGTTCAAAAACGGCTCGTAAGATGCTGACATAAGCAAAACACAAAAAAATCGATCAAAAGTTTAAATGGATTCATCATGATATTATAGAGTACGGCACAAAAACGCTGTTTCAATTTATATTCACCCTTAAAATTGATAGGGGCTCATTTTATCATTGTTTTCAGGATTTCGGATGTCATCCATCTGACGTGATTATGATGAATGTTTGTCGTTCATTCATTCATTCCTCTAAATTCATTGTTTCTGGGCATTCATGGTTTTGTTTTCCAGGGATTATTTATTACCGTTTTGTTACTTTTCCATTTATTCAACTGGCTAAGATTGATCCTTGAAAACTCATAACCATGACATTAAAGTGTTCTGTCAAACTTTCTTCTGTATAATTATATCATTTAGATTTTTTCTTGATTTTTTCTGGAAAATTTTATCTTTCCAAATACCTTGAGACTGAAAAATGTTGTTCGTTACATAACGAGTAGATAGATAAATGCGAGTTTGGTTTAGCTGTAATGAAATTCCTGTATAAGATGCTATTTTTATGAGAAAGAGAGAGAGAGGATTATTTCTGGTTTCCAAAATTCGCATGCTAATATTATTTGAATAATGATTTGTGAAAGAGAGAGAGAGAGAGAGAGAGAGAGAGAGAGGATTATTTCTGGTTTCCAAAATTCGCGTGCTAATATTATTTGAATCATGATTTTGTGAAGGGAGAGAGAGAGAGAGAGAGAGAGAGAGTATTATTTGAATCATGATTTTGTGGAGAGAGAGAGAGAGAGAGAGAGAGAGAGAGAGAGAGAGAGAGAGAGAGGATTATTATTTTTGGTTTCCAAAAATTGCGTGCTAATGTTATATAAATTTATATGAATCACAATTTTGAGAAGAGAGAGAGAGAGAGAGAGAGAGAGAGAGAGAAGAGAGAGAGAGAGAGAGAGCTTAATATTTTAATTCATATCAATTCCGTTTACCTATGCACTTTTACACTTTGAAAAATGGCTCTATATCCTACTTAAACATTTGGCCAAAATGCAAATTCGAAAGCCATTCAACGAGTTCTTTCGCGAATTCTTCTTTAAATTATCTGCGACCTTTAAATGAGGCGTCTGGAATCCAGAACCCAATTCTTGAGGAGCGCAAAAGTTGTCGAGATAACAAAGACGTGCCTGGAAGTTTAATTGCCTTTGTTATCTGGAAAGCAACTGAGACAGGGAAGGAACTGCACTTTCTTCTCTTGGTAATTTTGTTGTTCCCTGTTCTTTAGTTAGAATCGAGCTTGACTACTCTATGATGTGTTATTATTCTGTTAATGGTTCCTTTCTCGTTTATCAATCGGCGGTGAACGAACAGAAGATGACAACTAACACACGGCTGTGAAGTTATTGCTTGGAGGCTTAAATAACACTGGTTGGTTTATGGAGGATAGTTGTATATTACTGCCACCGACTTCAGCCTGAAGTTGGTGATCTGTGTCTCGCTTGACTCCTCTGAAGTTTCCCCATCGATATTTCATTCGTTCATTCTCCTCTCCTTAAACTTCATGAATTTAGATTTTTTTATCTGAGCATTTTCCATATTGGCAAAGATGAAACTCGCAGATTTCACAGATTTCAGGCAGTAAGAGAGAGAGAGAGAGAGAGAGAGTATACTTGAAGATAAATCATTATTTTCAAGGACATTACATGCATTGCATATAGCTTGACAGAGAGAGAGAGAGAGAGAGAGAGAGAGAGAGAGAGAGAGAGAGAGAGAGAGAGAGAGAGAGAGAGAGAGTCTGTACGCGAAGAGGAATGGACATTACATGCATTGCAAATAGCTTGGTTGAACTATAAGGCTCTTTCGTCCTTCAACTCAACTGAAATAAATGGATGCTGCATTCGCGTCAGACAATGATATATCAAACTTAATTTGATGGATTACTTCCAATATCATGTCAAGGAAAGTTGCCCTGTTAGATGTTAATTGCTTGATCGCAACAGAATGATCTTTGATTTGTTTCAACGAAGCATATACCTTTGCCACGTGAATGTAAATAGTAACATTACTGAAAAGGAAGTAAAGAAAGAAGTATAATCATAAAGTAATAGTTAATTAAATCAAGTAATATATAAATGAATTACCAAGATCATAGATAAATTATGTAATGTTCAAAGTAGATTAAAAGTCACATATGTGATTGTGTGTGAATTTCTAAAAGTGTGTCCTCCTTCTATGGTGGACAACAGTGGGTGGCTGGAATCTTAACAATCGCTAAAAGTAGCAATTTTGAAATCCAGACTTCGTAGGCATTTGTAATACTGAAAGTCTTCGTCTTGCAAATTGCAAACGAGAAATCAAATATTCTGTTGGCTTTGAAGAGGACTGATTTGTAGCAATACAATTATATATAAATCTCTCTCTCTCTCTCTCTCTCTCTCTCTCTCTCTCTCTCTCTCTCTCTCTCTCTCTCTCTCTCTCTCTCTCTGTAATATAGTTTCGTTCATTTCCATAAATATTAAACAAAAGACTTAGCTGCACAGTAGCATTTGAAATTAACACTAAGAAACCAACAGACAGAAAATCCAAATAATCTTACATCACTAAGATAGGAATTTTGTCGAATGCTAATAACGCGAAAATGTGATATTCTGAAATGTGTTCAAGTGCCAAGTTGAAGGCTCCGCTGAGATCTTCAAAGTCACCCTTGAGATTAATACTTCCTTGGGTTCGCTAAGATGATCTTCCATATGAGGTTATCAGATCATTGGGAATTAACTTATGACTTCAAATGGCCATAACCATTCGAGTAATGTAGACAAGGAAAATTGAGAAAAATCAATTTGTCTGGGCTAAAATTCTCTCTCTCTCTCTCTCTCTCTCTCTCTCTCTCTCTCTCTCTCTCTCTCTCTTCTGTTCGTCTGCTAATATCGTAGAGACAAGAAGAATGTTTTCTGTTGCTTTTATCCTATAATTATTCCTCTTCCTCCTCGCCGCCAACGAAACGCATACAGGACGCGTAGAAACGCATTTACGCAGGCACTTATATATATATATATATATATAAATATATATATATATATATATATATATATATATATATATATATATATATATATATGTGTGTGTGTGTGTGTGTGTGTGTGTGTATCATTCAAACTACTTATATTGCTGAAAGCCGATGTGGTCTTGTGATCGTTAGAACTCTAGTATTAAGCTTATGCTTGTGTTCCCCTACAAGTTTAAATTGATAAATGAAAGGATTTATTTCCTTCTTGATAGAGCGTTTGGGATGCTCATGTTTCAGAGACAGACAGACAGGCGTACTGAGATACTTTATTTTATTTGTACTTTTTTTTTTTTTTTTTTTTTGTTTTTTTTTTTTTTTTTTTTTTTACATAACACTGACTTTTTTTCTTTTTTTTCTTTTTTTTCTTTTTACATAAACCCTGACTTTTTTTTCTTCTTCTTTTTTACATAACACTGATTTTTCTCGATGTTACTGAAGTTCCGGTCGTCGTTATGTAAAGGAAAGACCTTCCACCTAAGAAAAAAACGAGTTTAAATATAGTAACAAGAAAATTTACCAACCTATAAGAAATTTCAGAAAAGATACAATTTCCCTTAAAAGAAACTGTTAATCTTGCAATACGTATCGGCTGTGACATTACTTTTAATTTGAAGAAACTCGATTTACGTCAGAGTTTCTCTTTGTATAAAAGATAAATGAATAAATAAATACATAAATCAATAAATGAATAAATAATGAGACAAATGACATCTCTTGTGCCAGTGACCTAATTGCCAGGGACAGGTGTCAGGGGCTGCAATGACCTGTTTTCCCTCCTCTGGGATTCGTTGCTGCGTCTCGCTCACAATGAGAAGCTTTGCAGATTAAAACAAATGTCTTTGAATTGAAATAGATTGGAACTTTGCTAATGACGCTGTTTTCCATGATATAGTAAGAGTTTCTTTCGTGAAAAGTTTAAACACACAACCACACATATATATAATATATATGTCCCATATAGTATATATATATATATATATATATATATATAGATATATATATATATATATATATATATGTGTGTGTGTGTGTGTGTGTGTGTGTGTGTGTGTGTCAAATGTATCACTGCATCATTCAAAATATCTAATTTGATCATTCTTTTGGTTCGGATGTTTAAGATTCTGATAAATATCCAGTTTAAGTACAAAGGACTAACTTGATAGTATTTAATCATTTATTTATCTATTTACTTGCTGATGACAACTGGTTAATATGACATCTCACAGTTTTACAGAACATTAATTAACCAAGATCAGACATTCTCTCTTGCTTGTGCAATCTATCCACCTATCTATCTATCTATCAATGTATCTATCTGTCTATCTCAATCTATACTATAGCACGAAACATTATCCTACCTAGATTCGTACCTGTCATAAACTGACAGATAGACAGACAAAGTAGGGACAAACAGAAGAGATTCCAGTCGATGGGGAATGTGCAGTCGAGTCGGCTGAGTGGATACGACATAGTTTATCAGTCCCTCAAAGTCTCTCTCGCTTCTGGCTACCTGGAGGACAAATAGCGTTTCGAAGCCGAAGTTAAATGAGTTTTTCTCCGTGTTTTTTTTTTTTTTTTTTTTTTTTTTTTTTTTTTTTTTTTTTTTTTTTTTTTAACTTTGTGAGCTGTTCTGTAAATCCTACGTGAAACAAACTTCGGTTGTATAGGTTTGATTGTTTTAGGACAGAAAGAGAGAGAGAGAGAGAGAGAGAGAGAGAGAGGAATTTTCTTCATTATTTGTATTGAATTACGACGTTTTAGCGATCAAAATGTGCAGTGTTCAATTGGGCCGAGATAAAAAGATCTTTTACAGTAAAGAAAAAAAATCAAAAGAATATTGGCTTTTCAACAAACTGTAAGAAAGATCTAAAGTGTAAGTTACCCAGCTGGCATAAAAAATAACAGGAGACCTGTATCTTCTTTTAAGTAAATTTAGATAAAATGTTACCGCGAAACCTCTTAGAACCCTCCAGATATACTTTCCTGTAAATGAGTACTCCTCCTCCTCCTCCTCTTCTTCCTCCTCCTCCTCCTCCTCCTCTCCTCCTCTCCTCTCCTCAAGCTATTATACAAAAGCTTGGAAAGGATTACAATTTTACTGTATTACTTTCTATCATAGAATTAGTATTTTACAGTAACAAAATAATGATCTTTTAATAACTAATAACCAGTATGCGCCTTAAAGGCTTCAAGTTAAACCATCAAAGGGTCTTCCAACATCAAACTGCCAATAGGATGACAAACGATACAATGCGAAATAATTCTTTATAGCAGAAGTGAGAGGACATTGTTTAACTAAGACTGGTATTCGAGAAAACTATCGAATTTCATGCCGAAATCATCAATTTTGAACAAATTATAATGCAATAATTATACCATCATTTAGATGTGAATTTATGATGTTTTAAAAATAATTCTTTTAAGGGATGAAATTTAAAGATGTAAGGTTTTATCTGCCGAAAAAAAATTTCTTGCATCTCAATACTTTCGAAGATATTAGCATTTGAATGGCGTTAGGGCAAAGCCGTGCCTGGTCATGCTGGGCCGTGTCGGACCGTGCCGGGTCGTGCTGGGCAGCCAGAAATGCAATTACTAAAACATCATTTAAATGTGAATTTATGATATTTAAAAATAAATCTTATATGGGATGACATTTAAAGATCTAAGGTTTTATCTGCCGAAAGAATTTGTCTTTCATCTTCATTTGAATAGCGTTAGGGGAAATCCGTGCGGGGCCGCCAGAAATGAGCCCGTTTCCAGTAAGACTTTG
>NC_061105.1:42353618-42371118 GCF_015104395.2 Macrobrachium nipponense | reverse complement strand
AAACAGCCAATCCTCTAAATTCATGCAAAACATTTTCCTTTCCAAAAAGATGCCAAACGCCAGCAATATTTTTGCGAAAGGAATTGGATTCCAGTCAGCGGTGGGAATTCATTCTAAGGTAAATTATTCTGCTGACTTTTCTTGTAGGAAATAAAATACCTTATGAGCTTTTGAACCTTAATATTCGGACGAGTCAGTTCGTGAGCTTTAGTTCAGGATAGTTTGTTTATCTAGATTCTGAGGGGCAGGTGTTCATTTCCCCATCGGCTGTGAGTTTTATCTGTCCTTTATCTCTACTTCTCATCCTCGTATGCAAAAGGCCATGTTCAAAGAGAGAGAGAGAGAGAGAGAGAGAGAGAGAGAGAGAGAGAGAGAGAGAATCGACATCATTCAGTGACTTACAATGAAAATCTCTGCATTTGTTGTAATTCACTGCGGAATATTTCTGAACTAAAATCTGTAAATTTGGGCAACAATTAAAGTCTTCTCTTTATAATTTGAGAACAATACTTACTTTGTAGGTTTCTGTTCTTACTGAATATGGTAGTATCGAAATCAGATTTTCCAGCAACAGGAATTCGATATCATGGCTTATCTGGGTCTGTTTCTCCAATTGTCGTCTTTTCATGTAAATAAAGCTCAAGATAAGAAATTTCATTCATGGCATTCCAGTGGATGCGTGGGACCGTCGTCAGCCGTTGTCTCTGGAAAGCAGGTGTTCAGTGTCCCTGGAATCGACGCTGAGTTCCACAATTGTCTGACGATAATTTCCTCAGCTACGACGCTACGTGAAGCCTCCACTGTTAAATTAGATACTGATAGTTACATGTCAAAGATATCTGTGACAGTTAAGCTATTATGGAATTGTTAAGGCATTCACGGGATATCCATAATTGTTTATTAATGCATGTACGAATTATTTGTTCGGTAAGATTTCATATTTCTCTCTGTACATGTTTTAGGTACAAATGCTAATAATTATCATCATTCTGCGCGTGCCAGTCGTCAAAGCAACAAAGACCTTTGTTGGGTTTTCAACAACCTAGGCTAACTGTTGATACATACATACATACATACACACACATATATATATGTGTGTGTGTGTCTTTGTGTCTGTGTAGGTGCATTTGTGTATGCTTTTATATTTGTACACGGTTTCCATAAAGTCCCAGTACCATTGTGAGCAATAAATACTTGTAATAGTACTGGGACTTTATGGCCACCCTTTATTACATTCGATTTCACCGAATCATAAATATTCATTTGTCAAAAGGAGAAAACACTCCTGAACCAACACTGGTAAAAGCCACAGATGCACAGCCCTACTTATCAGATATACATAAAACGTGAACAGGCAACACACGAAGTCTTTATAAATCAGTGTCACTCAGGATGAAGATGAAATTCGCTGGATAACTGGACAAGCAATTAGACGAAATGATGCCTTCACATCAGTAAGACTGTCTCGTCTTCGGGGACATTAATTCATGATCCCCTTTTATCCTGAAATAACTATTCCTATAACTTCCACTGATGTCCACTTTCAATATCTCTTAAATATTATAATGAGCATAATTCTTGTATGTCCTCCTTTCAATGGACGGGTTAACGATTGGTTGACTCACTGCGCTCCAAATATCCTTTACGCCTCTAAATACCCCATTTTACCCCGAAATACCCTTCAATCTCCCATGAAACCAAATTAACCCGCGGGCCTTCTCAAAATCCATTGTCCATTAAATTACGGTAACGACCAAGAAAGTCCTTCACTAAGAAATAAAAAAAAACAATGTTACAGGTTAATTTCTGTAACCCTCATTTTGTGGGTTACGGTGGGGGTCATATTCAATGATGGAAGAAGTGATTTTGACACCAGAGGAGTTGCTCCTGTTTCAACATGAGGTTTCGTTGGTTTTAGACGAGTTTGTGTGAATACTTTAAATTCATGTTGACTTCTCGATGTTACTGGCCCCCCATTTACAATTGGGGAAAAGGGGCAGGTGGGGTGGGGGGGGGGGGCGGTTGTTGTTTCAGTGGGAGCCTTGTGGGTGATTCGAGGACCTGGTCACACTTCCAGTTGAATTGCCACCTGAACTCAGCCGTGATGACCCTCCTGGTGAGGCGCATAAACTACGATTTTTTTTTTTTTTTTTTTTTTTTTATTTACAATTCCGTTTGAAAAAAAAAATATAATTACCCATGAATATTTCCTCCTCAAATATGTGATTATTTATTCATCAACCCTTCGGGAGATGGTTTTAAATAAATTGAATCGCTTAACTTTTCTTCTTATTTTATTATATAGGAGGATGAAAAAAAATCAGGTCTGAGAGAGAGAGGAGAGAGAAGAGAGAGAGAGAGAGGAGAAGAGAATTTATTGATAGCTTTATGTTTATTTCTAAGTTGCAAGATGCATGGAAAATTCCATATAATCTTCTAGCAGAATCGGAAACGAAAATGTTGGATTATTTCTTTCTTAAAGCCAGTATGTGGTAATCTCTCTCTCTCTCTCTCTCTTCTCTCTAACTACCTAACCACTCCAACAAACAATGCATGCCACAATCCGGATAAAAATGAAGCTTTCATATAAATAACAAAATAAAATAGCTATTTACAATGCAAGATTATTAAATATAAATTTTATTTCCTAGATTGTAACCATCCATAGCTTGATTTCGAAAGTAGCTAGCCCAAAATGAAGCTGGTGTTCCATGGCCATAAATACCAAATGTTTTAGTTTTCCACATTTTGTCTAATAGTATAATCTGGACATTTTGTCGAACATTCTGTATGAAATCTTACCAACGAGACCGAGTACACTGATATTAAACGTTTGATGATTCGCTATTGCTTTGAAGAGTAAAGGGGAGTGTATCGCGTTGGAAACGTTTCCCCATGAAAGTTTTTTTTTTTCAATTTCAGTTGTCCGTTCCAGGGGTTTCCAATGAGGGACTCTGAGATATTGGATCGCCTTCGCTCAGTGATTGCAAAAAAACATTCCTCATTTCTTCGTGGTTTATGTAGGTTAGGATTCCGCCCTTCTTCCTCGAGTTTTCACTTCCTTCTTTCTTTCTTTTCTTTCTTCGTTATTCGTAATTCCTGCTTCGTTGCCAAGATATTCCTAGGGAAGAACGGAATAAATATATGTATGTATATAATGAAAGTTTTTATCACCTGTTTGGCCGAGTCGCTAATGTCACTGGAGTTCCTTGATTTCTCCTCTAGCCCTGTCCAGGGGGGACTCTGGTTCGAAACCCACGAGGAGGACGAAATTATTATCAGCTAAAAAAATTAAAATTCCCCTTCGGTTAACGTAATATGAAAATAATATAAATTCCCGAGTTAGAGCGAACTGGTATTAAAGTTGAAAGGGGAATTTGTAGCTCGATGAATATATATATATATATTATATATATATATAATATAGTAATTATTATATAATATATATATTATAATATATATATATGTATATGGGAGGGTCTCTCTCTTCTCTCTCTCCCTCTCTCTCTCTCTCTTCTCCCTCCATCCCCTGGAAGTGAACTTGAAAACAGTTGGCCGGCTTCTACCATCAGCAGTAGGGAATGACTATTAAGTCTCTCATAATGGAACATGTTAATCCGGAAGTCGTTGGATTATCTCAGGTCTTCAACCGAATAAGGGGTACCGAAAACAGACGACCTTGGGGGGTCTTACTCGATCATTAAGGTTTAATGGTTTCTTCTTAAAAGTGTAAGGCCCGACGGGAGTGGCATTACCAATACGTCCCACTGCGTCCCTAGATGCCATAAAGTAAAATGAGGTGGAAAACGACTTATGGACTTGAATAGACTTCCGCCCACTTAAAAGAGGAAATGTTCTATGAAGACAAGAAGTAACTTTGGAGGGCTACCTTAGGAGTAAGAGTTCCAAAATTCCGCTGGCTTGCTGGAAAGGAAGGAAGTCACATGGTCTAGTTGTCTGGTATTTTTCGATGGCCGTAAAATGAGAGATGCAATTCCCGGTCAGAGACAGCCGTGGCTTGTACTCAACTTAAGACTTAGCATAATCTGAGGAATGGACGTAAACGAACCTTCTGGTTGTCAATGAGGAAAGTATGTCATTGTTTGTTTGGTTTTAAAGGTGGTAAAGGGCCTGCTTTAGGAACTATGACGGCTTTGCATATAGTAACTGAGAATATGACCTAAGGGACACCGTTCGGACACCAGCAGACCACTAACTAAACCTTCAGTGCCTTATGGATTTTTCTTTTTGAATGAAAATGAATCATTGGAAAACAAGTATGGTTTGGGAATACGAATTAGAAAATGTTCAAGTTGGTTTTGTTC
Source organism: Macrobrachium nipponense (assembly GCF_015104395.2). Taxonomy (NCBI): domain Eukaryota; kingdom Metazoa; phylum Arthropoda; class Malacostraca; order Decapoda; family Palaemonidae; genus Macrobrachium; species Macrobrachium nipponense. Next base: position 42,366,793 of record NC_061105.1, on the reverse strand, counting down.
TTTGTTCGCTGAAAAATTTGTCAGTATACTCTAGCTTAAAAATAACGTCTAAGCTATTTTTTGTACTCGGTTTATTTGGATGTGGTACGAGCACGCAGAGGGCAAACCACACACAAAAAAGAGAGAAGAGAATGGGTTGTTTGTTTAAATAACCAACCAAACGAAAATGAATTTTTCTATTAAATTCTTAAAAAAAAAATAAAAAAAAAAAAAAAACAAAGGAAACAATCACCGAATCTAACTTCATTAACGAATGTGACATACTTGAAGTCTCATTCCCATCCCAACCAATTTTTGTGTCGGCACGAAGACGTAGCGTCTTCTAAATACGAGAGCGTCTGGTTGCCAGACTAGAGGTACAAACATTGGAAGCTTTATGAGAAAGCCAATACTGAACAGTAGCTAGCTGCAGGAAACTTTCGGCCGTTTCTTTCAGTTGGTGGTCAACCCTTTGACGTGATGACGTTCATTTGATGGATGGAAGTCAGTTTTATTCCTGAAGAGATTTTGTCGCCGTCACCTGGGCTCCTTTGAGTTTTTTCCTCACTGGAATTTCTGTTATATTTGTATGCCAGGTACTTCAGGCCTTATGTAAGGCTTCACTTAGATTCTTCATATTAATTTATGATTTTATTAGTTTCAACGGAGAGTTAAGAATTTTTAGTTGACTTTGAAAATGGAAATATCATTTAGGCTTTAAGGCCAAGCCTGGGAAACCTATGAGGAGTTCCATTCAAGCGCCGAAGGGAAAAATGAGAGTAGAAGTTTTTGAAAGGGAAAATCACGCCAGATTGCACCCAGGAAACAATTGTTTGGAAGAAGGGTGGAAAGTAAGAATGAAGAAAGAGAACATGAAACGGAGGTTATAGTAAAAGGTAATAAAAATGGGGTGCAGTTGCACCGAATGAAGTGTACTGTCTTTCGGTCCTCCCCCCCCCCCCCCCCACACCCCCCATCTGGGGAAGCTGACTTGAGGAGAAGGAGAGCAGGATGCTTCTAACCTGAAAATAAACTGCCAATCATATTTTCTGTCATGATATGCAATTACCATTCTGTAAGTGGATGGCTTTCCGAGTTCATTAACCCGAAGGTGCATAATGAGCGGAGGTTGATATTACGATAAAGCAGAGGGATATGAAAGTTTGACTGTTCAATTCACATGTCGAAAATATGCATTTTTGGTTCAGGGTTGTGAGAACCTATGAACTCTAAAGGTGGATCCTTAAATAACATGGTTGCTCGTCATGTTCACGTTTACTTCTCTTTCAAAAATAAAAGAATGTCCAGTAGAAGGGGAAAGTAAACTGAGGATGGACTTAGGGACATCTTAAAGAGAACGAGGAAAAAGGGGAAAGCCACCCGATGCGGAAAGTAAGTTTGGAGATGGGACTACCATGTGGGAGAAGGTTAGGTAGACCAAAAATTTGCGATGGGGATTGACTGTGTGAAGAGAGATATGAGGGAGTTGGGGATTGCGCGAGGAGGATGGCACTGAAGCAAAGGGATATGAAGAATGTGTTGAAGAAGAAACCATTTACAGCTACCCCAAATAGGGACAAGTTTGTAGAGAAACGAAGAAGAAGAAGAAGTTCAGTCGAAAACCTTGACGTTTAGTAAATTCTAACTAGTTCATGTGTATTGAAAACTTCTTTAAAAAAGCACGTGGTAATAAAATAATTAAGAATGAATGCACGAACCACGATGAAATGTATGTCTGTAAGTATTTATAGTATATACAAATAAGAAGAGAGAAGAGAGATAGAGCAGGAGAGTAGAATCCACAGTAATGACGTTTAAACAAGATAAAGATACCAATCCCTTTCATGGATTTGTTGCAGTACGATTTCAGTTTTGTTACCTTAACATATTTGTATTGTGCACACCAACATTAATTATCTATATATAATATAATATATTCTATATATATATATATTATATATATATTATATATATATATAATATATAAATCCCCTTAACTCCTTCAAGGCACAGCTGCCTAGCAACAGAAACCCCAACCCTCATGAACAAAAATAAGTTCCCTCAGCAACTTATACCAAAGATCCTCCGATGCGAGACGCTCCCCTGTGTTTGTCCCACAACAAGCAAAACGCCCTCAAGGGCTTTCTGTTCCTTTCTCTCATCTGCTTCGTGAGTCTTCCTCGAGGCGATTTCGAGTGACCCACTTGAGGTAATGAATCAGTATTTGTTTGGGGAATAGTCTTGTGATCCAAATATGCTCTCACAGTGTTCCTCTTAGTCTGAGTTCTAAATTGATGATATTTTTTTTATTTTTATTTTTTTGGAAGTTAGGCTTGTGTTTGGAACTAATTGGGTATGATGTGGGTTTATCATAATAATGTAGGTACTTAAACGGCTGCTTGGCATTGTAATTACTTTAAAATAAAAACTAATAAACGTTCCACTCAAAGTTTACCTCCCTGCTTTCTTTTCCTGTTCCTATAAATATGTTATTAAATAATTCAAAAGTTTGTTTGTTTTGGTCCATATTATAATCTCCTTTCTGAAGTAGAAACTGCATCAATTGCCGATTGGTGTCGTATTATATTGAAAAGTTGAATCAGATTTCACCTCCGGCCATTGCGTGATAAGATTTTTAGATTTTAAGAATAAACCAATGTTGAGTCATAAATAAAAACCGTTTTATACAAGCACTTGAACATCCCTCTCCCGCCTTGCTTGTGGGGAATTTCCTCCTCGGTGGGTTTTTTGTTTCCTTCCTTTGTACTTTTGGATTATTTTGGCATGATGGTTTTTCGGTCTCTTTTTAGAAATTTATTTGTTATTTAATTTTCTCATTATTTCTTCCTTCCTTACAACACATATAATTCTCGGCTAATTCATACACACGGCCCCCCTCCCCCCGAGGCTCACAACACATTAAACACAGTATAATATGTAAATAAATTCTTATGTTAAAACAGGATTATTGTCTAAGTTTTAATTCTAAATTGGCCCTTTCATATATATATATATATACTATATATAATTATAATATATATATATATAATTATATATATATACCTATATGTGGGTATATATAGATAATATATATATATATATATATATATATATATATATATTATATCTAATATTATATATGTATATAATATATAGATATATATAATACTATATAAAATATATATATATAGATATATCTAATATATATATATTATTGTATATAATATATGACTGGTAAAAATTGTCCTGTTGATAACACGAAAGATTCCATCTAATAAAAGGGGTGGGCCCATAAAAACACCAAAACACAATATAGAGAGAAAAGAAGTACCTATATTTGTCAGAGACTGCGTGTCCTCCCCTTCAGGTTAAGATGAATGAGAAAAGTTTGACAAGGAAAAGGTGGTATTTCATACCAAAGGAGATCTATCCACAGGTAAGCCAACAAATTTAGGTCACTCCTGCTGTAACTCATACCTTTTAATCCTTCTTTAAGCGTTGGGTTTGAAGTGAAGATCCTTGTCGATTCACATTTGAATCCCCAGGCTCCTTTTGAGATATTCATTACCTGACTCTCGTTAAATCAAGGACCGATTATCCCATCATTTCGACTCTTCCTGTAACCTGCAGTTTGCTGCTATTAAATTATATGTTGTGAACAAATGCCAGTTTTATTCTATGGCTTATGTTCGCATTTATTTGGTTTGAAAATAGCTGAGTTCTGTTTGTCCATACCTTACTGACCGTTTTGGTTGTTTTGTATTAAAATCTGGGGAAAAAAGTGATTTTCCTGTAAAATCTGATGTAAGATTGGTGGAACAATCCCTGGCATGGGGATTGCGCCCAAAACCCCACCTGTGTCCATTGGGGGATGGTCATTTGGTTGGACGTTAATATCAGGGATTTGGCTAAAGGTGTTTGGGTAAGTTAAATTACAAAAAGGGTTCAGATTTTCCGATGGTCTGAGTCGCCGTCTTAATCCTTGTGCACGGTTGTGGGAATTTTTATTTTATGTGGGGTTGTAATATGCGTGTGGCGTAGTGCAGCGAGTGATATCGTTTTTATTGGTTCGGGGGTTGTTTGTGTACATGAGAGGAAAGAAAAGGAGGCTTTGTGTATATATCTGTATTTATATTTATACTGAATGGAGAAATTTTTGGAGTGTAGACAAAAACAAGAAGGTGAAAATAAAACATAAGGGAAAAACCCTCTAACCAGGATGTTACCGTAACATGAAAATTTGCCAGAAAAACTAAATTAAAAATAATAATAAAAAAACCACTCACAGTGGAACAAACCAAACTCGAAAAAGAAATTGGCGCCAGCCAAAAAAATTACCGGAAAACAACTCGACCAAAACCAAAACCTCGGGAAGCAAAAAATAAAAACAACAGTTGACCCGCAAGAAGAGATTTCCCATTCACCTCAGACATCACCGACTTTCCTTTTGACCTTTTGCTCAGAAAGGCCAAGTTTACCGAATTTGTTGTCCTTCCCGTGAAAATGGATTCCAGGATTTTCCTCTCCACCTCTTCTTTCTAGTGTCTTGTTGCTCAGGGTCATTTGTTGGTGCAGTGGTGCACATAAAAAAAAAAAAAAAGGGGAGGGGTCCCCCACACTTAGCTTTCCAAAAGTTCCCCCCCACACTTTTTTTGTTTTTACGTGAGCATGGGGAAAACTGCCTTTTGTGGTGAATTGGAAAGTTCTTGAGAATTTCCACGGCGGCTTTTCGTCCCTCCATTCTTTCCTGAAAGAGCGCTGGTCCATGTTGGAAAATTGTTCCACTTATTCAGTTTCTGGATGGATAGCAATGGAAAGTTATATGAGACTAACTTTTGTTTATATATATAATTTTTATTTTTACAAAGATAGGTGAATGTGGGGGAAATTAGGGAAATATATTATGTAATAATATATTATATATTATTATAATTAATATATATAGATATCGGTATTATATATAGTAATACACACGACACACAAACACACACACCACACACTCATAAATATATATATATATATATATATATATATATAATGGATATATAATAATATAATAATATATATGTTGTGTGTATGTGTGTGTGCGTATGTCTTGTCTGTTATATTGTGTGTGTTTATTATTATTAATATTCTATATACCACACACCCACAAACACACACACCACGCACAACACACACACACATAATATATATATAGTATATATATCTCTATATCATAACTATATATGGTTATCTATAATAATAATATCACAAATCCATTCTTCTTCTCCCTTCAGCAGCGTCTGCCGATAGTAATCTGCCTATTCCGCGAGGCCACTTACTTAAAAGGATGGAACCTTTCCTTGTCAAGGGTAATGAATTGCTCCCCTTCTCAAGGGAAGACGAACAGAAATACCAGGCTGTTAAAAATAACTCGCGTCCTTTTTTCTCTCATTTATTTGAGTTTGGACTCTGACGGAACGATTTCACTATTATGTACTGTGTGTATACGTCTGGTATTTCTTCCTTTGCTGAGCTTTCCAACTCTGATTGAAAGTTGAATTTACCCACCTCAATCTCAGGAGTGATTGGTTTATTATTAGGGCTCTCCTTAAATAAGGACTATAATTAATTGAAGTCAGTCAATTGAATACTTTAGGGCATGTCAGCCGGATAGGAATCGCTTAGGAATCTGGAATTTCTAAGACGCTAGGAAGGGTTAATACGGTCCTCATATTTTTGTTGTTTTTTATTTTTCCTTACGATTTTTCCATTGAAGGCCAGCCATATGCAGTAAGTAAGTGTGGTGTGTGTGTTGTGGGTAATGTACTTAATATACATTGAATTGGAACCTCACTGTATTCGCAATTCTGTGGATTCGCGTACGCACTCACATTCGGGCGGAATTTTCTCCTCTGGAAACAAATTCGTCTATTCACGGCTATTTTTCATATGAGAAATGTATCCACAGATTCCTGTTTTTTTTTGTTTTTCTATCTATAAATTTCATCATAAAATGCACATTTTGGTTATAAAAATTTTTTTTTCTATTTTTTATAGGGGGTTCCAACTATTCATGTGTTCTAAGTTCTAACTTTATTACCGGAGGGTCTGGCAATGCCATCCACCGCAGAATACGGGGACCACTATATATATATCAAGCTGATTCGATACAGTTTTGAAATATGCCTTCTCCCCCGGTTGATATTCTGTAAGCTCCCCTGAAAACCCGTTATAAGTGATGCTGTGGTGTATGGTTAACAAAACAACAGTCAGCCGCCAAAGACGTTACAAGTTAGCGTGGCTTGGGTGCAGTTCAAAGGGAGTGACCAAACGTTTATCTCTATATCCCATTCGTGATTGGCCCCCTTTGTGTCTAAGGCGCCTAGAATAAACCAATCAGCTTCTTGCATAAACGATGCTGTGTGGGAAGGGGGACATTTGAAACAGGCCCGGACTACCGGTCAAATCAGTTTCGTCAGCGAGTCGCATACAGCACAGACACTGGGTCGAGACCGACCGTGCCCCAGGTGTCCCCTCCGCCACTTCCCCGTATGGCCGCCACGACAAACGACCTCATGCAGTCCCACCAATGAGTGGTCAAATAAGTCTAACCTGCCGTCCGTTTGATGCAACGACTATAGTTTAACTTAATAAGTTACAGGCCACCGGTGTTAGACATAGAACGAATACACCTGTGTTTAAAAACGTTCCCTCGATTATTAGTTTTGCATTGTTCCGAACATGCATGCACGTAAACTTCTCTCTCTCCATGTTTATTCCTTCCATATCCCTAACCCACAAATGGAACCGAAGATTCAGGTCCATAATTAAAAAAAAAAATATTTTTATATATATATATCATTGTATATATTATATATATATATATATATTTTATATATATATAATAAATATATATATATATATATATATCTATTATATATTATACAATATTATATACTTATATTAAATATTATAATAATTATAATATATATATATTAAATATATTGTTTATACTTATATATATATATATATTTATTATATCATATAATATCTATCATTATATATATATATATGTATATATATATTATTTAATATATTATTATATATATAATTATATATCTAATATCTATATATTATATCTATATGAATATATGTATTTATGGAGTGGTTTGGATTAAAGGCTATCCCTAACCCAAACCTACCTCCTCCCTCCCTTCACCTCCCCCCTCAACGTTAAGAAAAAGGAATGCCTGCAAAATAAACCTCATAGATTTCTTTGTTTTCTGTGGAAGCAATGGAAATTTATGATTAGCTTTCTTACTGATTTTTTCTGTGCATTTTTCCATACCCTGTAGCGAAAATGCTGACTCTCCCTATGGTCCCCTGGAGGAGGGCCAGTGTCTTCATACCTTTTTTTATTATGTACTCGCCATGAAAGGTTTTATCTTAACGAATGGGGCTTTGTCGGAAAACCAAAAACTATGGGTGCAAGGCAAGACTACATACTGGAATGGCCCTCTAATATGTTGTCAGACAATTTTTCCATTTTCTGTTTAATTGATATTGATGTTCGCCCTTCGCTTAATCTCTTAATTAAATGCTGTCATGCAAAATTAAACCGAAGCAGTACGGCTGTTCCTCGTATATCTTATTTCAATTTTAGAAAAAAAAAATTTTCCGCTGGAAAACTTTTAAAAGGACTGATAAAACAACGAACGATGAAAAACATGCTTTCGTAATGCATTTTTCACAAGAGTTCTTATTATTCACTACTTTTTTTGTTTTTATCATCTTTTTTAGCAATAAAAGAAATCAGGATCTCACCCGCAGCGGTTAAGGGTAACGGTAAATAATGTACCAACGGAAACCTGCTTTTTTTTGTTTCTAATTAAACGGAGATAATAAATCTCCATTTGATTTATTTATTCTTATCACAGGCGCTATCAAATTCGTCATAGTTAGTAAACAGAGCGAAAGAGATTATTTGCTGTCCATTTATTTTTCTGGTTTATAGATGGATTCTCCGCACATGAAGTATTTTAATGCTGAAATAACACCTGTAAATAAATGCAATAACATCTTCATCGTTATTATGGTCTCCAGCGTCTATTATGGCCCCGTGATGCTGCACTTTTAACTTTGGCTCTGACGATTTTTAATGGGTACTGGTTATCATGAAGGGACCCTTTGCATATTTTGATAGTAATTTATTTAGTTTCTGGAACCATTTTTCATTTTCGTTTTAACCTAATATCATTTGCATTTGGTCGTAGCTACAGACTTCTCACTTCTAATCGCCCATACTTGGTTTAGGGGTTTAGGTTTAGTTTTTCCTAAGCAAGAGTTTGCAATAAATAATAAACAAATGGTTGAGAAATTAAAAAAATAAAAAAAAAATAAAAATAGTTTCAAGTGAAACTTCGGCCCCACCTCCATGTTTGCCTACTTAACCTCTTTCAATAAAACTCGGTTATGATAACTTTGAGGCAACAACGTCATCGTCAGGTCACATTCTGTCCCATACCGTCCTGCTAGCAACTGAGAAACTCCCAGTTTTTTTATATATTTGTCTTTTTCAGGCCATCCCCGATGAGTAAAATTAATTACATTTAGCAAAAAGACAATAACCTGTTCCTAAACACAGAGTGGAAATCTTTGTTTACAAAAAGTCAGAAACTTTCTTAAAACTAAAAACATTGTTTTTTCTTGTTTGTTTTTTTCTTTTTCTTCTTCTTTGCTATTAAAATGAATAAACAAAAAACACGTTCGCTTCCATTTTATTGAATAATGCATAACGAAAATAAGAAAAAACAAAATTATATTTGTTTAGTATTAGAATTATATAATTAAAAGAAATAATATAGAATGGTCCTCGTTGGACGGAGGTTGGTTAAACGTGCTCGCCTAATAACGATTCCGTAATCGCAAGTTGCGATTTCCCTGCTCTGACCGGACGTGGAAATCAGATTAATGTTTTATTTCTGGTGATTAGAAATTCATTTTCTCGATATAATGTGGTTTGGGGGGTCGGATCCCACAATAGCGTAGGTCCCTCGTTGGGTTAGGGGTTAACCAATTTTATGGTCCTAGCCACGTTTAAAAATATCTAATTCCTTCGGGTGCCAGCCCCTAGGAGTGCTGTTTAAAGGCAGCTCAGTGGTTCTGGGTTAAACTAAGACATACTTCCTCGTAAAAAACATCAAGCTTTATAAAAAAGTAAAACCAAATTAAAAAGAGTTAAAAAAAAATAAAGCGAACGAAATCCACGAAGAACGTTATATATGTTTAGGTTGTTAGTATGTTGTGATAAAATAACATATTAAAATGTTTTCTGATAAAAAAAAAAGATATATAGAAAGCAAAACAAAAAATAAAAGCAAGTTAAAAAGTTTGTAAATCGTCTAAAACAAAGAACATTGCCAGTAATTGTATAACGGAAAGACCGACGAGCCAAGATTTTCCTTAATAGATGAAAGCTTGTCAAACGCAAATTCCACATGATCCACATCAATCCAATTCCTGGTGGTGTGACTCAAATTGCTTCTATTCACCCTTTACTTTTGGATGAGTTGTTACTTATCAATTCTTACGGTCGGGGATATTACATTAAAGGGTTCACCAACACAACAACAGGTTTTAATTTTGTTCATATTGATTTTGTCGTTTTTTTTTTTGCTTCATTTGTTGTTGATTGGAATTGGAAGGGGTTATGTTAGCTTTTGTTTCGTTGCTGGTTTAAATGGATGTTCGCTAAGAAATAGGGCTAGAGAAAAATGAAATGTTAATGATGAGAAAACATTGATTTCGGGAATTTAATTATATAACATACATGGCATACATACATACAAAAAACTTATATATTATATTATATATATATCTAAATATCATATAATATATTATATATATATTAGCTATATATTATTGTGTGTATATATATATAATATATATATATATATTATATAAATATATATATAATTTTTAATATTTATATATATTATATAAGTATATATATTTATATTATATATTCTATATATAATATATTATATATGTATGGTGATATATGGTATTTTTCCATTTCTGGTATCAGCACAGGTTGACTCGCCGCTCTGCACCGCGAGTTCAAGATAGCGTTTATTTTCTGCAATGTAAGTTGCAGGTAAATTTTTAGAAGCGTTATCCATATTAATATATATATAATATATATATATATATAAATATATTAATAATATATATAATATATTATATATATCTATATATATCCTAAATCCTAGAAACAGCAATATATGCAGCAATGATAACCCCCCCAAAAACTGAAATTGCCAAAGATAATAGTGATAGTACTGGCAAATAGGGTTTAATGATAGGCATAATTAACTTTAGTCGAATCAACATTTTAGTTATAATATATTTATAATATATATATATATTATATATATATAGATTTATATATATATATATATATTATTATAAAATGAAAACGTTAACAATATCGTCCAGTTACTAACTACAAACAACATCCCAACAACAAAACAAATTAACAAATAGAAATAAACGAGTCGGTCTCGTCCTGCAGCATCCATTCATTCCGCCTCTTTTCCCATTTCCAATTTCACCCTCGAAATTCCCAGAAGCGAAGATCAAGCTTTAGAACCACCATAATATTAGGGGCGGGAGGAAGAGCGAGAGAGAGAGAATGAGGGGGGGGGGGGGGGGGGGGTGGGGGAGGGGTCAGGGAGTCGTGTTCTTTCTGCGGTGCATTCATAGGCCGAATGTGACAGCGGAGTTGGATTACCCCTATTTTATCATAGCTTCCCTCTCGGCCTTTGGTCATTCTTTTGTCAGCTCCGCCGGCGCATGCGCCGGAAAATAAGGCGAAGATTTATTTCTTTCCTTCGAGTCTGTTTTTCTATTGTGGGAAGTGTAACCAGCTGCAGGATTTTCGAGGGGAAAATTGAAAAACTATCCAAAGATCAAGAGAGCGAAGGAGGGGGGCGGGTAGGGGTTGGGGGAAGGAGTGTGTGAAAATGGCAGGGCTTTATTTTCGGAAAGGTTTAAAGATAATAAGCAGGGAATGACTGCAATTTAAACGTTTCGGTTTGGACCATTTATCGTGGAGGAATGATCTATAAGATTAAGTGTGAAAGCTTTTATTGAGACGAGAGAGGAAAGAAAGAGACGAGAAGAGAGAGAGGAGAGAGAGAGGAGAGACGAGAGAGAGAGAGAGAGTGTGACGTGTTCCATTAAAATAAAATATCTGACCATGCAAATTCCTCCCAAAAAAAAATATCCACGACAATTTCTAACATTTCCCCATTAAGATGAATCCAAAGAAATTAAAAAACTGAAAACCAAAAAAACATGAACATCAACTACATCAATCAAAAGTAACACAAACGATACACACCTTCTTTAAATGATCAAGGAAAGGAATATATTACCGTTATTTACTGATCAAAGGAATAATATGAGCACAGGAGAAGATCCATCACATGAGATTGAGAACGACTTAATTCCCATTCTAAGCTTTGTCATTGGCGGACCGTGTTTTGTGACACTAAGGCGGACATGAGCGATATTGGAAAATTCTCTCTCTCTCTCTCTCCTCTCTCTGCTCTCTCTCTCTCTTCTCTCTCCTCTCTTCTTGCACAACAACGCGCGCACACAAATCCTACTGAATAAAGTCAATATGTTTATTTTAGGAATATTACGAAAAGGTTTTACTTTAGGTATATACCATAATGCTTGCTGTTAAACACGCTTGCCATGTGAATTTTCACTAATGCATTTTTCATTGTCATTATTTTTGTTTTTATTACCACTGAACATGTTCTAAATAGAATGTCTCTCAAAATTAACCTTCAATGTCCAACGGCATTCATACTCTCCGACATATTAAGAATACTTTCTCCTTTAAATAGAGAAAACAGTTATAAACCAGTGCCTCGTGCAAGCTTTCAAATGAAGCTCATTGCTTAATCCAAATGAAAAGTATCGGCTGCTGGAAGCTCATCGGTCAATTCAAATTAACACGATCATCTGCAGGAAGCTCATCGGTCAACTCAAATGAACATGATCGTCTGCTGGAAGCTCCTTGGTCAATGCTTCTTTCATGATGCTTCCGTTGTTCGAATTCTCATTCACATGGAGATGTCATTCAGATGTCATTCTCAGGTCAACCCTTAGGGACTTCTCTCGGATTCGCCTTACGTGAGATAGTGTCCCGGTTTAACCAGATTTTCATAAAGGTGCAAGTAGTGCACAATTATACGCACACATTTACTATATCAGTAAAATCTTCCTGATTCATTTGAAATCAAATTTAAGATCTCTGAAATTGCTTTAACGCCTTTGATTTGATATTGCAATTTTATGGATATGAACAGCAGTATTTGCAGTTACTGGGTACTGCAATAATTACTTAATGCTTATTTTAAGGGAAATGAGGTACTGAATTGTTATTACAATTGATATATATATATATATATATATATATATATATATATATATATATATATATATATATATATATATATATATATATATATATAGCAATCTAAAAAACACCGTATCGTGCTTCTAAGAAATCAACAGAATGATCCACAGTAATATCCTTGTTCATCCAGATGAAATAAACAAGGATATTACTGGGGATCTTTCTATATCTAATATATATTATATATATATATATATATATATATATATATATATATATATAGAGAGAGAGAGAGAGAGAGAAAGAGAGAGAAATGCTGTCAGTCGTGAGCATATATTGTAGAGCGGGCAAATCGAATAAATCCTTTATATTGGAACTGGTCAGGGCTGCTTCTATAATCCTCTATTTGTTTTTTTTTTTTTTCCAGAGTTTTGTACTGGAACCCTTCCAGGAATATTATTCGCACGGTGGGGGAGAGTCTCTCTCTCACCTTTTTTCCCTTTCCAAAACATTTGGACAGAAGTTTTCTAAAACAAAAAAAATCCTGGATTTGTGTTAGGTTATTTGTTAATGCTCTTTTTGCATACAAATATAGTTTGGGTATTTGATTCATATATATGGTTCTATTTAACTTGTTGGTTTAGCTTTAAATACTAGATAAAAAAAAATTAGCTTATTTCTGTTTATCCCTTAGACTTATTTTACACTGAAAAAATAAAGTAATTTTTTTTAAACTGAGATTTGCATTTCACGACTGGTCAGTGCTGCCTTCCGGATT
>NC_061105.1:42321118-42348618 GCF_015104395.2 Macrobrachium nipponense | reverse complement strand
TTTCATAATGAAAAAAGTTGTAGATAAATATAAGCAACAAAATTAATATATTCAGTTTTTATAGTGTTTTGAACTCTACAGATAACTTGTACTTTCTGTTAGGGTTAAATCTATGATTTTGGTTTGTGACCGTGTGATATCCGATAATCCTGGATTACCTTCTTAACTTTTACCCTTTTGACAATTAACCATCTGGTATTTTTGATCTGTTGTTTACCTGATAACTTTCTCTCCAATTGTATTTCATTCGTTCCTTGACAATGTCTTAGTAAAGACGAAAGCGCTTGGATTTCTGACTATCATTTTCCTGTGGTATTCGCTTATATATATATATATATATATATATATATATATATATATATATATATATATATATATATATATATATATATATATATATGTATATATATATATATATGTATATATATATATAAATATAGATATATATATATATATATATATATATATATATATATATATATATATATATATATATACACAACTTCTTCTGAAGTCGACTGTGTAATAACATGTTTATTAATGACAATAATGACGTGATGGAATGAAAAAAATAACTTTCTTACTCTGTTACCTCCTTTCTGTATTAGTTTGGAAGCAATATATCCATCCATCCTTCATTATATCACTTGTTTCATTTTTCAGAATGGTATCCTTTCTAAAAAAGGATATCATCAGGTACACTCTGACCCGAGAGAGCACACAGTAGTTTTAAAACCGCTAAATTGAAATATGGAGCGTTTTTGAAACGGATATGCAAATTTCGTATAAGTTAAACTTATTCCCCCTAATTGTCGGTAAAGCATATTTGAGTCTAATTCATTTCAAATCAAGTAATTCATCTCATCAATATTTTGTAAACACTATGAAGAAATGGGAAATGCGAGTCAAGGTTTGGACGTATCCAGGCGAAATGAACCGCACATCTTTCGAAGAATACAATAGTAAGATGTGATCAAGAATTCATCTCTTCTTCTAAATGTATTCACCCCAGCGAGAGAGAGAGAGAGAACACGTCGTTTCCATAACAGCTTTTCAATTTTATTTTCGTGTTTCCTTTCACTCTTTCTTCTCTACCATTTCAAGCGAATCATTGCTCTATTTTCTCCGCGTCTCGTTGCATAATCATAAAAGCTCTAATATGGACAAAAAAGGAAGAGATGAGAACGGAAAAAAAAGGAAAAAGTTTTGGAACAGAATCGTATCATTGAGGATTTTCCCTTTAGGAGCCTTTCTTGGTCGTTGGAAGGTAATCGGTTCTTTGTTATATGTGTCTGCTCTTCTTGCTATAGCAATTCTTCCTTTCTTATTCCATTTATACTTTGCTGTTTTGCGTAGAGAAGCTGGACAGAAAAAAAATAAGCTGATGGAAATGTCAAAATACGACACGTTGAACAATTTGCCAAATTCCCTTACACAGGCCCATTAAAACTCACGTTTCCTATAGTCGCTCAAAGATTTTGGTCTGTGAAATGACCAAGTTAATTTTACGATTATTTTACGCGTTTATTCTGTATCAGTATGCTGAAATATTTTTCAAATTGCCTTTAGTTTTGCAGTTTATCAAATAACCATTAGCTGCTTTAAGTTTAGTCGAAAACCCTTCTGTTTCTGTGCAGTAGGAAAAAGACATTTTCCGACCCATTTCTTTTGATAGTTTGTCTTCAGACGAACTTTCGCGTCGTGAGGCGCAAAGTATTTGATGTTGGTATAAAGTCTCTCAACTCTGGAGAAGGACTTCATCGATCTCATGCGAGGAGATTTGGCTTTGTAATTCTCGAGTCCTTCCCTGTCTCCAACGTTTTGGCAAGGTCAGTATCCCCCCCTGCTTCTCTCTCTCCCTCTCTCTTTCTCTCTCTCTCTCTCTCTCTCTCTCTCTCTCCTGTATATATATATATATATATATATATATATATATATATATATATATATATATATGTATATATATATATATATATATATATATATATATATATATATATATATATGTATATATATATATATATATATATATATATATATATATATATATATATATATACACGCACACACACACACCACACACACACATATATATATATATATATATATATATATAGTGTGTGTGTGTGTGTGTGTGTGTGTGTGTTTAAATGTAATTACACCAACAGATATAAACATATAAAAACTTTCTAGTCGCTGTATTTCAATAACCGGCCAAGAGGTGATCTTTTTACCTTTTCCTATTATTTTGGATGATTTTAAGTGACAGATCTCTTAAAAACCTCAGTATCTTTTTAAAAGCTTCTGTCTTTAGCCTCGCGACCTCTTCCATTTTTGAGAAGCGCTCTGAGAGGGGAAAAAGTCTGTTTTAGTACAAAAGCTTTTCGAAAAACTTGCAGACCTGCAAAACAAAACCCACCCTATCCCCAGGGTACCGACCAAACTCCAACCCTCACCCCCCCCCCCCCCCCCCCCCCCCCCACCCCCCCCCCCCCCCCCCCCCCCCCCCCCCACCAGGTGCTAATTAAGCTTCGAAAGACGGAGGTCTAAGTGGAAGAAGTTTCCTTTCGAACAAATTCGGTCGTTTCTTCTTCCCTTTTTCCTTTGTGTTTCCAAGAACCCTTTGTTTCCCTTCCGAAGGAGACTTCGACAAGAATTTACATCTGCTTTTCCTTGTCGATCGAATAAGTGAATTCTCTCTCTCTCTCTCTCTCTCTCTCTCTCTCTCTCTCTCTCTCTCTCTTCCACTCCACGAAAGGAGAGGTCCTTCTTTCGAGACCATCTTTTCCTCAAGCTGTGAAAGCATTCTCGGATTTAGACTTTCTTTATAAATTGTTTCACTTATATTTCAGTCGTGGAAACCATCTTGAAAAGCAATAAAGGCGCCATCAAGCAATGACTTCCATTTTCCTTTTACGGAAAACAAAATAAAACGGAGACTTCTTCGTTTTATTTTCGCGCTTTTAAATTCGCCCAAAATCGTAATCTTGATGATGATGAATGATGATGATGATGATGATGATGATGATTATTGTATGCTGAAATAAACCCTCTTTTAAAACATGTTTTATTAAAAGTAATTACTGGCCTCAGCTGCGTTAATTTCATAAAGTTTGTTCTCAATTTTTCTAAATTTTTTAATTTTTGTTTTTTCATTGTTTTAAGCAACAATGAGAAACCAAAATAATTAGAAAATAGAGAAAAACAACCGTTATAAATTACGCAGCTTAGGCACCAATTACTTTTTAGAAAACATATTAGATTATTATTATTATTATTATTATTATTATATTATTATTAGTCAGACTATATTAACATTCATTTCTTGTCTTTCCTAATCCTTCCCCCTTCCTAAATTACCATTTATATCTTTTCAAATCACATGAAATTGCTCACCACACTTCCTATTATTCTTCGTTTCCCTTAAGATACGTTTTCCCCTTTCCATTCTCAATAATTTCCTCTCTTCTTTTGCTCATCTATCATCCAATTTATTACCATGTCCCAACTGAAATTGGTCGTTTCCTTCCTGATCAATGGTCAGTTTATTTCCTTCATGACACCTTTCTGCCTACCCTTACCACTCTCTCTCTCTCTCTCTCGTCTCTCTCTCTCTCTCTTCTCTCTCCTGAAGGAATCACACACGAATGTGAAAGTATATTCCATAATTAAACTGTGTGATATTTTGCGCCCAAATAGATTTGCTGAAGGGAAAGCAATTTAGTCATAGGAAAATGGAAAGGTATGTTCCGTAAAATATAGGCACAAAAGTTGTTAATTTTAAAACGTTTTTATTTATCATTATTATTTTAAAGAAAGAGTTTTAGTTTTCATTTCGTCTTCTCTTAAGTAAGGATAGTTTCTCTTTTCATATTTATTGTGGTACTGTTTTTGGTAATTTCTATAGGGGTGAAGCCACGATATAGAATATGGTTCCTTGTAAGGAAGTCTGCTACAGAGAGAGAGAGAGAGAGAGAGAGAGAGAGAGAGGTTCACAAGGACTTACAAGGATTAGATGTCTCAAAGACTTTTAGTCCATCCGAGGTCGAGGTCCGAGGAGACATCGTGTGCTCACCCTATCTCTAGCAGTGCCCTAATGATTTTGTCTAGCTTTCTTTTAAACTCTTCCACAATGTTGCTGTTTACAAATTCTGGTGGTAGTTTATTCCACGTGTCACACATCTTGTATGTAAGAAGTTCCCGTAATGAGATGTGTTGTATCTCTTCAGTTCTAGTTTCCATACTTTATTTCTTGTCTAGTTTTCGTTTAACGTAAATAGGTTACTGGCTAATTTTGTTATGCCTTTCAGTATACTGAATGTTTCTATGAGTTGTCATCACAATCGTCGTGTTTCTAAGCCATACATGTTCAGGCTCTCTGGTCGTCTTTGGTGACCTATTTGCCTGGTGGATGGAATTAACTTTATGTCGTTTCTTAGTGTTGGTGATGAAAACTGTATTGCATATTCAAGTGAAATGAGAGAGAGAGAGAGAGAGAGGAGAGAGAGAGAGAGAGAGAGAGAGATACTGTATACCGTTTTCAAATATAAATACAATTGTAATATGAATATTAAAATTCAGCTTAAAAAAATTTTTTCCATAGGAAGCTTTTTCGTTCTTCCATTCAGGAGTCAAATTGAATTCTGTAATTCCAAAAATACAAAAATATCTGTTATTCTGGTTTCACTGATTAAATCCTGAATAATAAACAGTCAAATGTGCCTTCAATTCATTCTAGTGCTAAAAAGGGACGTCAATTCTTTGAAATTATGATGCATACATATGAAGGGATAAACATATTTCAATTTTCACTTTTGGGTTTATTCCATTTCCTCTTGATTCACATACAAACAAACACACAAACGAAAAATAAATAGAATAAAAAGCCACAATAAACAACAATAAAAGCCACATATTTGAAGTAGAAGCAAATGTTCAAGATTTTTGAAGTTTTAAACGTCATGGAGAAATTTGATGAAAACTTGACGTAAGAATGATGAAGTTTTTTTGTTTTATTTCTTTGCAATAATAGAATTCTTATGATCTGCTCTTCGATAGGGCTTTATTTCTAAGACAGTATGGATATTTCGGATTATTGCAATCCGTAAATACTGCAAGGAATACAGAGCTAAATACGTCATTTATGTCAACATTCGCCGCTCTCTTATATTACTACTAATTCAATAAGTTTTAATTTACAGCCTTAATAATACTTGAAAATAATACCACATAAACCTTGTGATCTAAATGCACGGTTTTAAACACTTGAATTAAGCTAGACAGGAAATGAGAATAGTGATAATAATGCCAATAAAATATTTCTCTCTCTCTCTCTCTCTCTCTCTCTCTCTCTCTCTCTCTCCTGCCAGTATTACCTTGATTTGCAAGTGGAATAAACATTATTTAATTTTATCCGATTTCTCAATTATATTTATTTCGATTGGCACAATATCTACTTTGGAATATTACCCGAATAAACAAAAATACCATTTTGATTTAATAATTAGAATAAGTATTATTTCCTGTAAAGCACAGATGATGATTCCGAAAGTGATAATGATAAAAAAAATTAACAACTTGATTTGGAAAAAGGTTTGGCAAGGATAGAGAATGAGAAAATATATTATTGGTACCTCATTCGAATGCTGCATTTTCGTCCAGAAACTGGTATGTCAGTGAAAACACATTTTCTGTCGACGAAAATCTCTTCATTTCCACAACTCGAGCAACACAATATGCATTGTAATTAAACTGACCAAATCGAAGCTAAAATGAACGAGTATGTCATCTTGAAACAAGTCTTTATCTACACAGCTGCGCCACCAGTGGCGTTAATTGCATTAGCATACGGTGACAGGCAAGACGAGGCAGAATCAGCTCTCGAGAAACAGTACTGGAAAACGAACGTCTAAATAAAGAGAGACATTACTCCTGTTTCCTTCCTCTTCATTTAATGTTATGAACGTGACTTCATGACTTTATCAAGAACAGTTAACCAGTTTCGTCATTCAAATAGGCTTTGAGCCTCAGTGGCGTGGTTGGTTTGGTCTTGGCCTGCCACTTCGGTGGCCGCTAGTTCGATTTTCGGGCATTCCATTGAGGGGTCAGAGATTTATATTTCTGGTGATAGAAGTTCATTCTCGACGTGGTTCGGAAGTCACGTCAAGCCGTTGGTCCCGTTGCTGAATAACTACTGGTTTCATGCAACGTAAAAACACCATACAAACAAACAAACAAAACAAATAGGCTTTGATACGGAAACCATAATCGGTTGTTTTTCCCCCTGGCAAGAACTGTCTCCCAAAATTCCGTTTAAAGTTACATTCATCCTCAAGGGACGAAAAGGATTCGCTCGGCCTCCTGACCAGATATAGCATGAAAAATGAACTCGCGAATGTTCCGCCGATTCAGAAATAACCTGAATGGTTTGCATTGCATCATGACAAAAACCAAGCAATGAGAAAATGTCGACGATGATTCCCTCGTTGGCTTCTCCTGATTGAAGCTCTCCGAATTCATAACGGTTTCGTTTCGCCAAATGTCAAACGTCGAATGCCGTACTGTTCTCGTACTCTTCTCGTTACACTCCAGGTCGTGAAACGTTATTTTAGAATTCCAGACGTGATTCTGTGTGGCCAGGATAGTTGAGTAATTGTTTGGGTTTCAGGTGGTAATTCTTGAGTCATCTCTTCCTGAAAATTCAGGATCGAGGAAGATTTGATTAAGCATACTTGGAGGAAGGTCTTTCTTCTCTCTGCTTCTTCTTCTTCTTCTTCTTTTTCTTATTATTATTATTATTATTATTATATTTTTTTATTTTATTTTTTTTTTTTGCTCTATCACAGTCCTCCAATTCGACTGGGTGGTATTTATAGTGTGGGGTTCCGGGTTTGCATCTTGCCTCCTTAGGAGTCCATCACTTTTCTTACTATGGTGTGCCGTTTCTAGGATCACACTCTTCTGCATGAGGCCGGAGCTACTTCAGCCTCTAGTTTTTCTAGATTCCTTTTCAGGGATCTTGGGATCGTGCCTAGTGCTCCTATGATTATGGGTACGATTTCCACTGGCATATCCCATATCCTTCTTATTTCTATTTTCAGATCTTAGATACTCCATCCTCCCTCTCTTTCTCTTCAACTCTGTGTCCCATGGTATTCCGACATCAATGAGTGATACTTTCTTCTTGACTTTGTCAATCAACGTCACGTCTGGTCTGTTTGCACGTATCACCCTATCCGTTCTGATACATAGTCCCAGAGGATCTTTGCCTGATCGTTTTCTATCACTCCCTCAGGTTGGTGCTCGTACCACTTATTACTGCAAGGTAGCTGATGTTTCTTGCACAGGCTCCAGTGGAGGGCTTTTGCCACTGAATCATGCCTCTTTTTGTACTGGTTCTGTGCAAGTGCCGGGCATTCACTTGCTATGTGGTTTATGGTTTCATTTTTCGTATTGCACTTCCTACATATGGGAGCGATGTTATTTCCGTCTATCATACTTTGAACCTATCTGGTTCTTAGGACCTGATCTTGTGCCGCTGTTATCATTCCTTCAGTTTCCTTCTTTAGCTCTCCCCTCTGTAGCCATTGCCAATTGTCATCGCTGGCTAGTTCTTTAGTCTGTCTCATGTATTGTCCGTGCATTGGTTTGTTGTGCCAGTCCTCTGTTTCTTTCTGCTTTCTTTCTCCTGTCTCTGTATATTTCTGGGTCTTCGTCTACTTTTATTAGTCCTTCTTCCCATGCACTCTTTAGCCACTCGTCTTCACTGGTTTTCAGATATTGCCCCAGTGCTCTGTTTTCGATGTTGACGCAGTCCTCTATACTTAGTAGTCCTCTCCCTCCTTTCCTTTCGTGTTATGTATAGTCTGTCCGTATTTGCTCTTGGGTGTAGTGCTTTGTGTATTGTCATTTGTTTCCTGGTTTTCTGATCTATGCTGCGGAGTTCTGCCTTCGTCCATTCCACTATTCCTGCGCTGTATCTGATTACTGGCACTGCCCATGTGTTTATGGCTTTTTATCATATTTCCGGCGTTGAGTTTTGACTTGAGTATCGCCTTGAGTCTCTGCATATATTCTTTCCTGATCGTGTCCTTCATCTCTTGGTGTTTTTATATCTCTCCTTCCATTATTCCCAGGTATTTGTATCCTGTCTCATCTATGTGTTTGATGTTGCTCCCATCTGGTAGCTTTATCCCTTCAGTTATCGTTACTTTGCCTTTTTGTATGTTTGACTAAGGCGCATTTTTCTATTCCAAACTCCATCCTGATGTCTCCAGATACAATCCTTACAGTCTGGATTAGGGTATCTATTTCCTTGATGCTCTTACCATACAGCTTGATGTCGTCCATGAACATCAGATGGTTGATTTTGTTGCCTCTTTTCTTGAGTTGGTACCCGGCATCCATCTTCTGTAGTACTTTTGTCATGGGAATCATGGCTACTACGAAGAGTAGTGGGGACAGTGAGTCGCCCTGGAAGATCCCTCTCCTGATATTAACCTCTGCTAGTCCTTATTCCAGAGCTTGTAAGTATTGTATTCCAGTTGCGCATTGTATTTTTATTTTTGAGGAAGCTGATGGTATTTCCTCTGCCCCATATATTTTTCAGGCATTCTATTAGCCATGTGTGTGGTATCATGTCGAAGGCTTTCTTATAGTCTATCCATGCCATGCTTAGGTTGGTTTTCCTTCTCCTACTGTTCTTCATTACCATTTTGTCTATCAGGAGCTGGTCTTTTTGTGCCCCTACACTTCCTTCTGCAGCCTTCTGTTGGTGTGGTATGGTGTTTGTCTCCTCTAGGTAGTGTATAGCCTTTCACTGATGATCCCTGTTAGTAACTTCCACATTATTGGTAGGCAGGTGATAGGCCTGTAGTTACTGGCTATATTTCCCTTACTCTTGTCTTTTTGTACTAAGGATGTTCTTCCTGTGGTCATCCCATTTGGGTGCTTGGTGATTTGAGATACAATGCTGGAGTTGTTCTGCTATTCGTGGGTGTAGGGCCTTGAAGTTTTTGAGCCAGTATCCATGGACTTCATCGGGACCTGGGGCTTTCCAGTTTGGCATTTTCTTTAGTTGGTGTCTGACTGTGTCTGTCGTGATGTCTGTGAATCTTTGTTTTATTCTCCCTGTTTCTTCTTCCTTGACTTCCTGGAGCCATGTTGCATGTTTGTTGTGTGATACCGGATTGCTCCATATGTTTTCCCCAGAGTCTCTTACTTGATTCGGCTTCAGGAATTTCTGGGTGGTTGTCTTCCCCTCTTAGTTGGCTGTATAGTCTTTTATTATTATTATTATTATTATTATTATTATTATTATTATTATTATTATTATTATTATTATTATTATTATTATTATTATTTTGGGAAATAAACCCTCTTTATGCAAATAATCTTTAACAGTATTATTATTGGAGAAATAAATCCACAGTAATGTAAATGTACATATATTTAAATTTAAAACTTTGAGGATAGCTTTCTGGAACCGAACAGATTCCCGAAAGCTATCCTTAAGGTTTTTAAATTTAGATATATGTACAATTACATGACTGTGGATTTATTTCTCCATTTGAAGACTCGTATTACTATGAGGATTTTATTATTATTATTATTATTATTATTATTATTATTATTATTATTATTATTATTATTGAAAAAGAAAAACCCACAAATTCAATTTGTAACTTGTTTACTTCTAAGTATTTACATTTAGTTTTACTCCACACTCGAGTACTTTCAGGCCCTTCGTGGCCCATTCTCAAGAGATGTTGGAATGTTAGCCTGGGTCAAGGCCCAGCAGTCTTCTGGAACTTCTTCTCGTTGTGCTGTCATTTATGCGATGGCTGTTCTGGTTTTCTTGAGAGTTGCCAATCCCCTCTTGTCGCTCTGATATCCTGAGCTGATGGTCAATGGGATTCACCCTTGTGGTAGGGTGTGGTCACCGTAAGTCTGTTGGGCAGGAACCTAATCTCCAGGTCAGCAGGGTCAATCTTAGCTTCTTTTAATATCAAAGCTCGGCTTATGGGATCTTCTGAGGTAAAAACCTTTTGTTTCCTTCAATTACTTTGATCTCTCTGATAAGCGCACCTTACTACTACCCTCCTGTGACTATTTTGTTGCTTTTGTATATAAGCCTACTGTTTTTGAAATCCATCCTATGGTCATTTTCCCAACAATGGTCTAGCTATAGCACTCCCCTGAGAGTAAGCTGTACTGCCCTTCTATGTTCTTGGACTCTAGTCCTTATTCCCCTACCTGATTCCCCCACATATCTGTCTCCACAATTATTGCAATTGATTATGTATACCCCCGCTACATCATCTGTATTACTGTCTTCTCCTTCCAATTTATTTTTACATACTTTGTTTTTTAAGGTATTATCAAAGGTATATACAAATTTATATTGACTTTCTTTCATTTTTGAAGTGATTTGTTTCATTTTAGGCATAAAAGGGAGGGCAACTATTTTCTTGATACAAATCGTAACATGGTCAACATTAAAAATAAGTTTGAGAGTTTATTTAGTAATTCGGTTTGGATAAAATTTAGCAATATGGATAATATAAAGAATATCTCAAGTAGATTATTGACTAGGGATGAAACAGCAGCACTAGGGCTAGGATTAAATTTTTGTGCAGGGACTACAAACAATATTATCATAGAATTCAACAGCAAGATTAACTACCTTAATGTTGAAACATCACAATGATTTAGCTCCTTTTCTCAGAGAGTGATGATAGGGAGTAATGAAAGCAAACCTTGGAGATATCTTGCCAAGGAGATTTAGTATCGCTCTGAAGGGATTAAAAAGCTACAAAGATATTAGAATTATGAAAGCTGACAAAGGGGGTAGTATTGTCATCATGAATAGCTCAGAATATAGGGTTAAAATGTACAGGCTACTAGATGATGAAACTACGTATGCTAAAATAGAGAATCCTCCAACAATCCAAAAGCTTCAGAATACCTTTAATCAGAATGTGAAGAAAATAATCAGTAGACTAGGTAATGGGAAGGACATGCTATGCACTAAATTATTCTCAAGTAAATTACCTGAACTTGCATATATATATGGCAGCCCCAAAATACACAAGGAGGGCTGCCCTCTACGCCCTATTGTTTCTAGTAGGAAATCTCTAACAAAAACTTAGCAGTGTGGTTAGCTGGAGAAACTAGGAAATATACTTAGGTATATTTTTCAGAATCCCATATTAAACATTCAGTAGATTCATAGACAAAGTTAAGAAAAAGAATATAAAGGGACACATGGTTAGTTTTGATGTAGTAGCATTATTCACCAATGTCCCCTTAGATAAAGTATTAGAATTCCTACAGACTAAACATAATGAGGGTATTTTCAATCCAAACATCGAAATAGGCGTCTTCCTTGAGTTGATCAAATTGTGTGTCAGTGATACTTATTTCACGTTTGAGGGACATGTTTACAAACAGAAATATGGAGTAGCTATGGGTCCTCATTATCACCTATACTCGCTAACATCTATATGGAATATTTCGAAACTAATCTAGTTCCTAATGTGAATGTCCCTGACTTAAAACTGCAAGGATGGTGGAGATACGTGGATGATATTTTTGCTATTCTGCAAGGGGATGGAAATAAAATAGAAACTTTTCTAGATGAGCTCAATAAGTTTTGATAACAATATCCAGTTCACTTTAGAGAAAAGTAACAATAATAAACTGCCCTTTTTAGACATACTCATAGAAAGAAAAGAAACAGGATATGAATTCACCACATATAGAAAGCCCAACACATACAAACTCATATATTCATTTCTTCTCTTTTCATAGTCATGATATAAAAATAGGGGTTCTACAGGTTTATTTCTTAGGGCAATGAGAACGTGTGACCCTTGCAAGATAGAGCAAGAAATAAATTACATCGATAAAAGCTTCGATGCATTAGCATACCCGAATGGTTCAGAAAAAGGGCACTCACCAAAGCTAGAAAAATATTTTGACAGAGCGAATGTAGAGAGTACATGGAATAAAGAAAACAAGAAAATAGTTGCCCCTCCCTTTTATGCCTAAATGAAACAAATCACTTCAAAAATGAAAGAAAGTCAATATAAATTTGTATATACCTTGATAATACCTTAAAAAAACAAAGTCTGTAAAAATAAATTGGAAGGAGAAGACTAGTAATACAGATGATGTAGCGGGGGTATACATAATCAATTGCAATAATTGTGGAGACAGATATGTGGGGGAATCAGGTAGGGGAATAAGGACTAGAGTCCAAGAACATAGAAGGGCAGTACAGCTTAACTCTCAGGGGAGTGCTATAGCTAGACATTGTTGGGAAAATGACCATAGGATGGATTTCAAATACAGTAGGCTTATATACAAAGCAACAAATTAGTCACAGGAGGGTAGTAGAAGGTGCGCTTATCAGAGAGATCAAAGTAATTGAAGGAAACAAAGGTTTTACCTCAGAAGATCCCATAAGCCGAGCTTGATATTAAAAGAAGCTAAGATTGACCCTGCTGACCTGGAGATTAGGTTTCCTGCCCAACAGACTTACGGTGACCACACCCTTACCACAAGGGTGAATCCCATTGACCATCAGCTCAGGATATCAGAGCGACAAGAGGGGATTGGCAACTCTCAAGAAAACCAGAACAGCCATCGCATAAATGACAGCACAACGAGAAGAAGTTCCAGAAGACTGCTGGGCCTTGACCCAGGCTAACATTCCAACATCTCTTGAGAATGGGCCACAAGCCGGGTGTGTAAAGTACTCGAGTGTGGAGTAAAACTAAATGTAAATACTTAGAAGTAAACAAGTTACAAATTGAATTTGTGGGTTTCTTTTCAATCTTCAGAAGAAAACTGAAAGAAGTTTTTGTTTGATTATTATTATTATTATTATTATTATATCGTTTTTTCTCGGAAAGGTGTGAGTAGTAGTGTTGTCTCCTGGGAAATGTACCAGTTATATTAATCTTTGCTCTCTGACACCTTTCAGTAACTACTGAAATTACTGAATTTTATAGCACGATTTCTTATAACTATGTTTCATTATTAAGCGATGGGACAGAAAAACATCTAGAAGTCAGCACAAGCTTGGTTTTTTTAAAAACAAAAGTAAACATAACAACCACCTAATTTCATGTTATTCTGTAACTTATATTCTCAAAAAAAAATATACCTCGTGATTATCCAGACCCACAAACAAATTCGTAAAAGAAATTTTCTTTTTTTCTTTTTAAGGAAGTAAGTTCCTTAGTCTTCTGGGCTGATAAATTCTGCAACCAAATTTACTTTTGTGGAAAAAAGCGTGCAGGTCAAAAACAAAAAAAAAAAAAAAGATGGAAGAGAGAGAGAGAGAGAGAGAGAGAGAGAGAGAGAGAGAGAGAGAGAGAGAGAGGTCTTGATAAGAAACGAACGTAAAAGCAAAACAGAAAAAAAAAAAGAATACCTTAGGTTGTCCTTAGAGGAATAATATGTAGATCTGTCTCCTCAAATACCAGACAAAGGAAAAGAAAATTATATAACATTTTTCTAGTTATTGTTTTTGGAAATCACACCTTTACTTCATTGAATCCACATCGTTGTGCATAGCCTGTATCATTTAGTCGCCTGTCGATCGTAAAAGCAACTCCAGAGCATGACCAAAAGGGAAAGAAACCCAAAATATTTCTTTGGGAAAAAATCTCTTTTGTTATATATTGGATCCAGTCCCTTCAGACAGAGTGCCTTATTCAATTATGAGTTGAGTGACGCGTCGTTCGGGAAGAAGGTTTCGACTTTCCTTTCCCAAATGGAATAAAAGGAAGTTTTTATTAACTAAATTTCATTCGGCGACCTTGACTGCCTCCGATTCCTTGGATTCCAGCTATAGACTTTGGTTTCGATTTCATTTTGGATTCATTTTGGATCCCCAGGTACTTTGGGCTAATGTTGTGAAGCAATGTCGTTTCCTGTAATGGAAAAAAGAATAGTTATTACATAATGTATATGTGATTATTATCCATATTTTATCTCATCTAACCCCTTTGATTGCACTTATTAAAAACAACGTAAATAATTATGCGTATTATGGTTGTCAGACTGAAAAACTTTGGTCACCTACAATGACAATTATTATTATAGAAAATAGACTGATTTACTGTACCTTGTAATGCTATAGTTTAAGTTGAAGCTGCCTTCAAATATCTCCTTAATATTCTCTATCAAGTTGTTTTTTGAAGCAGAAGTCGACGGAAGAGGCAACTAAATATCCTAATATCCCGGAGGGGGATGGGTGCCGTCAGTGCGCCTCATCCGGTGCGCTGTAGGATTCTTTGCAGCGTCCCTTAGGGCCCCCTGGCTGTAACCTCTTCGTTCCTTTTACTGGAACTCCTTTCATATTCTCTAACTTCCATTACTTTCCACTCTCTCCTAACAACTGATTCACAGTGGAACTGTACCCTACATTCTATAGAATTCACCTCAGCTAAATATCCTAATGTAGTCAGCGCTAAAGAGAAACTTGAAACATTTCCTCCGTGGTGGAAAATTAACTTAAGAAAAAAAAATTATATCATTTCAGTTGTTAAAATGAAATAAAAGTTATGCAAAAGAAGTTAATATAGAATTAAACTTGAAAGGATTATTAATAGTGTTTCCTTCGCTTACTTTCACGGTAATGATATTTTCAGTAACAAGGCTTTGAAGTTAAAAAAAAATCATTCACCAATTAAATTCGAAAGTATTACAAAGAGTATTTTCTGTGTATGTGTATGTCGGCCAACAGAGATAAATCACAATGATTACGAATGACATTTTCTTCGCATGTGTCCAGTATAGCATTTTCAGCAAGAACATTTCGACCTTTGACCTGACTGAGGCAATAGCAACCGCAAATACTTCAAACGACTTCCACCCTCGCCAAAAGCAACATGAAAATTGCTATTTTCACATCAGTGCTCTCTAATCATCCGGCAATGATTCTAAACCGTTATTTTTTTTAATGTTAGTCACACGACTAAAGCTTTTGCAACTCACGTTTATCACGATGTTAATCCAAAGGAAAAACCAATTTTGGTTTTTATTTCTTTGGTCTGAAGGTGATGCAATGAGGTTTTTTTCCTTTTCTCTCTCTCAGGGGAAAATATCACATTTGGTCAGAGTGAAGAGGCAGGAAACATATTATGGTGGATTCCTTGTGATATTCTTCTGCAAGAAGGTTAATTTGATTTGGTCTGAAAAGTCAGCGTGATATAATGTCAGCGTGTGGGCGAGAGATGTATTTATTATACGCTTAGCTTAGAATAAAGGTCATTTGTCATATCGAGTCGTAGATTGATTTCAGTTTTAACTTAACCGTATAACTGACTTTATCATGCAACTGACCTTGGAGTATATTTTCGCTTTTCATGACATTAAAAAGAACTATTCGCGTGAACATGATATTGTCGGAGACTGTTACAAAGATAATTATTCATAGTGTCAAGGAAACGCTGCTTTTGAAAACACACAAGAAATCCACGCTTGGGGGGTGGGGGTGGGGGCGGTGACCGAGGTGCGGCTAGTCTTAATCGAAGCTGAAAAGACAACGTATTTTAACCATTAACTTCGAAGTCGAGATAAGTAAGCTTCCATCTTTTGATCAAGAATATGACACTCAATTTAAAGAAACTTCTTATGGAAGACTGAAAATGAAAGGGGTCGAATAATTTACAAATATTTGGGCTGGTTTCTTTGGTGGTGATAATGCTGAATTAAAATCGGTTAAGTATAATAACGTGTTATTAGTTTATTGTTAAGTTTTACAAATCTTGTTTTACAAGAATTCGTGTATAGTATTTTCTCATTTTCGTTAATAATTCAGGATACTACTTTTTGTGCGGGAATTTTTGAAGTTCCTACTCCTGCTCAGTACTTATTAAGTCTTTAACAAACCACATGATTACCCAAGTCAAGCGATACAAGCTTGTTACCGCAAACAATGGGAAGAAAATAATGAGCATAAGAATAATTGCGAAGGTGTTCAACCAGTGAGTACAAAACCCCGTCTCATATTTCTCTATCTTCTCAAACAAAACCCCATGTTTAGACCATGGACTATAAATGGTGACAAACTGTGCAGATCATAACCGGTTATCGAATTATTAATTTCCAGCAAAGTAACTGTTTCCAGGGTGAGCATCTATATTCCATTGAAAGAACTCTCTCTCTCTCTCTCTCTCTCTCTCTCTCTCTCTCTCTCTCTCTCTCTCTCTCTCTCTCTCTCTTCAACGAATGCTGGAAGGGAAGCCACCCCCTCCGGCTGAGTTTTCTTTTTTCCTTTTTCCCAGTAGGACTTTCAATGATGTTTGGGAACAAAGTTCTGAGAAACGACCTTTTATTCGATTTTTTCCTTTTGCCAGAGCAAATCCAAGACAAGTCTATATTTCCACGTTGGACGACACTATGTGGTATTCAAAACTGGGTCAGCACTTATTTTTTTAATTTGTATAAATTTATTTTTAGTTGGTATTAACTGTACGTTGGCTTCAATGAAAATTTTCATTTTGTGCATACCCTTGTGTGAATTAAGTTTCTCATTTATTCATGTGATTAATAATCATAGAAATATTAATTTTTACCTCTGACAAAAAATATCACACTAAATCTGACATTTTCTCATTTAATACCCTTATACAAATTAGCTGCGGTTGTTTATGCGGTTAGTAAGCAAAAAATATCCTTAATTTTTAACAGAAACCTATAGTATCCTACAAAATTGAATAGCAGTAGTCTTCCTATGTACCTGTTTCTGTGGCTGATTGCTTTTAGATTTTTAAAAGGAATGCACTGACGTTAAAATAAATGATTTTTTTTAATATAAGGTTAACGAATTGACATAGAATCTAATTTAAATTGCAAGTTAATTGGGAAAAATTTCAGAATGTGCACTAGAAAATTGCTTTCATGTCTATTGCCAGTCCTCTTTGGTCAAATATATTGCCCAAACACCGACTTAATATCAGTCCTACTTATGTTCGCTTTGACTGACTATTTCATACATACGACTCAAGAAAAACTGTATTGAAATACCTATATTTGCCTAATCTGCGCTGAGTTGTGAATGATATGGTCCAATGGGATGTAACATTTGCACATTCTGCTTTTTTTTTTTTTCAAGAGGAGAAAGAAAAAGGAATATATTCTCACTCTCTCTCTCTCTCTCTCTCTCTCTCTCTCTCTCTCTCTCTCTCTCTCTCTCTCTCGTGTGTCATTTACCTCTCTTCTCTCTAATTGTTTTTAGTTTTTATCCTCTGAAAGTGACATGAAGCCTGACACATGGTTCTATTTGCAGCCAGTGTGAAAGGGCAAATCAATTTACCCATTCTGACTGCCTTCCACTCTTGACGTTTCAGGCTTCCATAATATTTCCAGTTAAACTTTAATTTCCAGAAGCACCATCCGTGAAGATTTATTCTAAACTGGAATTCTTAACAATGCAAGATATCTTAACAGAGGGGGATATCATTTTAAACGCTCAGTAAAAAAAAGGAAAATACCGTAGCATAATGTTTCCTTTAGATCATTTTGTAAAATTTTTGGGTTCAGATTGTGTTTATGCATGTCATATATATATATATATATATATATATATATATATATATATATATATATATATATATATATTATATATATATATATATATATATATATATATATATATATATATATTATGTTACAGATTTATTTCACATTTAGATATCCGATCATTATTTGTTAATCTCGATAGGAAGCTTAGTATTTCAGATAGGATAATCATCATTTTCCTCCTGTCCTTCAATAATTAACTTGATTTCCCACTCTTACCTTTATTTTTAATACAATGTGTTATATATATATATATATATATATATATATATATATATATATATATATATATATATATATATATATATATATATATATATATATATATATATATATATATATATATATATATATATATATATATATATATAATTACATTTTGGAGTACATCAATGAAACCTGTGATAAATGTTTTGTTTTGACACTGTGATTACAGATGTGACATTCTTAAATGGCGTAACTGGTGCAAAACGCATTTAAGAAGGGCCTAAGGGGGCGCCACTGTCACATTTAAATCACAATTTGAGTACATCAATGAAACTTTGTGGAAATATACCTTAGAGCTTCCTGATGAAGGATCAGTAATTCTTATGTCTCAAATTTGGTGCAAAACCCATTTAAGAACGACCTAAAGAGGGCGCTATTTTTTGCACATTTAAAATACGTCTTATGTACATTAATGAAACTTTGTGGGAATATCCTTAAGACTTCCTGATAAAAGGATCAGTAGTTCTTAAGTATCGAATTTGGTGCAAAACCTATTTAAGAACCGCCTAAAGAGAGTGCTATTAGCACATGGCAGATTAAATAAATTTAATATTTTTTGTAACTGATATAGAAGAACAAGGCACTACAAATTTCACATAATTAAAGTATTTTATTCATACAAGAAAAGGTGCATTGGTGAAGAGTGAAATATAATACGTGTCAATATTGTTTACAATTTGATATTCATTTATGGTATTTACTCGGATATTATAATATATCATATCTAACGTATCTAACTCATGAATTATTAGTTTTTAAAATTAATGTTTCACACCTTTTACAAGGTAGTAATAGTAGTAGATATTGTGGTAAAACATTGCTATCTAATAATATGCTGCTACAAGGGATGACCGGCCACTAACATGTCTATTTGCAAGTGATTATGCTCTTTGAAACCAAAACTGCCTTCTGATAGACATATTCATATTTATTAGTATAAGCATGTCTGGTCCTCCTGATTCTGCTGAGTTTTCCAAGGGCCTTGAAAAATACCACCTCTATATGGAAAAGCACCCATCATGATGAAAACATTGTCAAATGTTGGAGATTCTGTAGCCTGGATTTGGATGGCTGATCTTGCTGCGGCAAGGTCATATGTACCATTCCATGATGGGCTCGTTAATGTTTGGCATGTATCTCACTTCCTGTTTTGGTAGCTGATCCTTGTAGAAGATGGCATTGAAGCCAGCCCACATGGGAAGCACGCCAGTCTCAAATGCGTGGCTCATCATCCACACGAGGTCCAGATGTCTTGCAGTGATTGCAGCATCAGGTAGGGTAAAAATGGATGTGTTCTTTATAGCATTGTAAAGAATACCACCTAATTTCTTACCTACCGGACTCTGGACCTTGATTTTGGACTCAAACTTATTTGTTAGTTTCACAACAAACTGTGCCTACGCATAGGATTTGATTAACAGCAGATGAACAAAAGTCCAATAACGATCATACACATATGTCAACAGGTCTGCGTTTGTCAGCAATTACAAACGTCTCGACTTATTCATTGATATTTCTAACAGCAATTATTGTCTTTTTCTGTGGAGTGTCATCTTTTTTCTGTTCAGTACTAGAAGTTCTATTGGCTGCAAGCAAGAATGAGCTCTTGCATGAATGATGTACTTAGTTTCTTTTGCCACCAGTCTACACCAACGACTTTCGAAAGGACAGCTGTATCCTGAGGTTAGTTCAGCAAGCCTCTTGAATCCTCTGGCCTGCTTATAATGTTTCACACGATCCTAAGAGTTAAATATCTCCGCCTTTTTTGTTTTTTCTTCTCTTTTGATTACAGAAGTGACAAGTGACAGGAAGAATTCCAGATGAGGAGGGGGTTCGTTTCATCGTCATCTACCCTTGCATTGGAACGTAAATGCACCAAATTCCTGTCACCCAGCGTCAGATGGTCTATTCAGGAAGCTGATTATTGTGGATGTAACGGCTGTGAATTTCTGGTAGCAGGATACATGATAACCATCATTCGCATCTGGGCTCTCGGCAAGCTGACAACCAAAACATAATAAACGGATTTCTGAAATTGGGGTTTTGCACGCCTCTTCTCAGCTGGGGCTGCACAGTACGCCAGTTCTTCTCGTGGAAGGATAAAAACATCACAACGTTGTTTCTTCTCCGAGGGCTTCCCAGCATGGAGAATACAATGCCTGTCACGCCTGGAACCAGGAACAGCGTTGTTGGCAGGATGAGGTGACTCCATAATATCTGAAATAAAAAAGGGCTGTCTTCTAAGCTAGAACACGTTCTATATAGCTACATCAACAACTAATTTTCATGTGAAAATGAACAGCTCAGAAAGACATTTTAATTCATTTCGCGTAATATCCAGCAGTGTATAGAACACTCGGCTCTCAGTTTGGAGACATCTGAAAAAAGATCATCAAACCCCCTATGTTTTTGAAATAACGCCCATAATCTCACAAAAAATATCTCAATATAATAGTAGTTTATCGAAATTTCAAACTTAATTACAAAATATTACCAAATTTGTGTTCTATTACTCTGCCCAAGGAAATATAAAACTTATCAGTTTAGACCCTTCTTAACTGGCTAACTTCCCTATAAAAGCAAAGTTTGCCACTATACTAGTATCATGATCATGAGCACCTGAAAAGGAAAGGCACAATTAGTACTGTCATTCTAAAATTGTATCGCTTCTATATTCAGTGAAACAACAGAGTTGATAAGATAAACAGAATGAGCTCACAATAATGGTGTGGCACATGTGGAAGAGATGACTTGAGTGAGTACATAGGCCTAAAGAAAGTGAATATAGGACGTTTTCAATATGCTAATAATAACTCTCTTTAGCCGTTCTTAATGACACTTAAGACTGCTGATCCTTTATCACGAAAGTCTAAAGGATATTCTACAAAATTTCATTAATTGTACATAAGACGTATTTTAAATGTGCAAAAGTACGCCCTCTTTAGGTCGTTCTTAAATGGGGTTTGCACCAAATGAGACTTTAGAATTACTGATCCTTCATCAGGAAGCTCTAAGGTATATTTCCACAAAGTTTCATTGATGTACTCAAATTGTGATTTAAATGTGACAGTAGCGCCCCCTTTAGGGCCTTCTTAAATGGGTTTTGCACCAATTGCGCCATTTAAGAATGTCACATCTGTAATATATTATTGCAATGCCAAAATGAAACATTTATCACAGGTTTCATTGATGTACTCCAAAATGTAATTTAAACCTGTTTCGGGGGCCAGTTCAAGCAGCGCCCCCTACTCAATGCACCAACGGCATAACTTAAGAATGACCATTCGGAGGTCCCCATCACACTAGCTGATGACTTCAGCTATCAACCTTTTTGTACTCGAGATGTAATACAAATCTCTGTGAACTCCTGCACTATCTGTCCTTATTTGTCCATCTGTAGGCTCTAATACGTACATATTCGTTAACAGATATACTGATTGATAAAATTGACTTATGTCACCCACTACTACCAGCTATTCTTATTAATTTTTCCGTAAGTAGTGCACATTAAAATCGAGTGAAAAAAAGATAATAAGAAGAGAAACCTGCTGTTCCCAAAGTTATATTTCTTCGCTATGTAAACTTTTCCGAAGAGAATATGCAGGGCGTCGAGTCTTCGTAAATCTTTCCGCCGAGGTTATCTGCCAGTCTTTCGCAAAGAGATTTCGTTTGTTATTTTGGAGGGAGGTGGCTACTGAATAATAATTCTCTCTCTCTCTCTCTCTCTCTCTCTCTCTCTCTCTCTCTCTCTCTCTCTCTCTCTCTCTCACCAATAGAACTGCGCAGAAAAAATAAACCTATATCCATCAGCCTTCTCCGGTATCTTCCTAAAAGGTTTCTTCAGGCAAACCTATTATCTCAGTAACGAATTTACCCAAAGGGAAAACTCCTCTATACAATTTCCATCAAAGGAAAAGCTTTGATGAAGGTGAAGCATTTCCCAGCAGAAAAGAATCTAAAGTCACTATTGTACAGACTAGCAGACATAACGGCCATTATAGTAAGATTGTCCGTTTTAACGCCAGGAGTCGCTTCGACGGTTGCTGTGCAGGCAAGTGTTTTACCCATTAGGTGGGTGTGATCGGGGGAGGTAGGATCAAACCCCATTAAAAACCATCTTGGGGGTCCCCACTATAAAACCCTGCCAAGTTTCATGCCCATCGGACCAGCCGTTTGGCCGTGATTGAATGACAGACGGACGGACAGACATAACGCCCATCATTGTAAGATACGAGCCGGCTGAAACCAAATTCAATCAATATTCAAAGCACTTCAACTTTTAGTTAACGATGTGCTTTTGTTAGTGCCTACAGTGGTTGCTAAAACTCATTGAAACAAATAATTATTGATACGTGTCAAAATGGAGTGGAATTACAACTGCATTGAGCCACTTTATAGATATATTTATAGATAGTAGATGAATAGAGAAATAAATAGATGGATTATACCTATATCTTTTTTTCCGTGTCCGGTTCGGATGCGAACACTTGCCCTTCGTTTGCGATCTGTACACGCCCTACTAGTAAATGTTACACTGATGGGCTAAGGAGATAGAGAAAAAGTAGAATAATTGCCGGGCTTGAACCACTGACCTTGCAGATGTGAGATGTGAGTTCAGTACTCTACCTTTGCACTATGGTGGTATACACATATATACATATTTATGAATATGTATATAAAGAGAAGGAAAGGTTATGTAGCACAAGGTTTCCACGTGTGAAAGGATCTCTCACAAGCCCTCCACGTCGGCTATTACTGAAAGCAAATGGGATCCTCTCTCAATGGGGTCTCATTCATCTCGGAGAAAGCATCATCACTTTCCCTGGTGGAAGTTCCGTCTGCTTCCATGACGCCCACAACAAAGATCCGGTGAAAAATCGTCCAGTATCTTGGTTCTCATAAGCAGACCTAGAACCTTACATTGAAGACTGTCCTTAATTTGGCAGGGAATTTTATTTAATTTTAGTAAATATGTTCTAGGATTACCTCATATTCATTTTAATTATATGTATTCATCATAGAGTTTAACTGAAAGTAAAATAATTTTCGCTTCACATCCCTCTCTTAAAGAATGTAACCATGAAAGTGCGTTCACATTACAGTAGTACAGTACTTGTCACAAACACGGTTGCAAATTATCGCTCACATATCGACAACAGGTGAATACATGTAGCGACTTCCTGGTAGTCTGTCTGTTGCTTCGTATGGTTAACAATGGCCACAGATTCGTTCTCCACTGAGAGTCTTTGGCTTGTTTTCAACCTGTTTGTGAAATTTATGCGATTGGTTGCCGATGTGTGTGTGGCCCATTACCGTTTGTAGATGCTGCCAAATGTCTTTCTGGTTTTCGTGACGTGTGAAGAACAAGACACAACAGGTTTCTTTAATTTTTCAATGAATTCTTTTTCTTTGAATTTATAAGGAATAAAATAATATGCTTGGGAAAGAAACTTAGTTTTATTCGTAATTGCTTTAAACAATTTCTTAGCTTACATTACAAACATAATTTTCCATGTTATAGAATAAAGTATAACGTAATGGGGGCTACGCGATATTTTGTTCTCATCTAAATCATTCGATATTTATAAAAACTACCTGTTCTGTAAGATTAAATATATATACTTACTTTTTTTTTCAATTAGAGAGGAAGTATTACTTGACTTAAGAAACGTAGATGATATACATTTCTGTTTGAAATATTTCCACATCACTGTTATCTGGAGAACCACAATAACATCGCCACGATATTTATATTAGAATTTGTTTTGAGACGTGACAAACACACGCACTTACACGTACACAAGCCATGTAACACTACCCTGGCCATGGTGCTAATATCTTCATTCCAAACATACGTGCTTAGAAAAAAGGTCCATATCTGAAGGGTCTCTTATGAGAGGCAATGGGTGACAAGGTGGCCCGGGAAGGCAAGAGAGCGAGCAGAAGCACCTTAAAATGTTGAAGATTTTCAAAGTTTTCAAAGTCAGGGAAAGATTTAATGACAACTCGAAGTAAGAATGGTACATTTTTTTTTATTTCTTTACATTAATAGAATTTTTGTGATCTGCTCTTCGATATGGCTTTAATTCTAAGAGCATGGATATTTCGGAATATTGCAATCCGTAAGTACTGCAAGGACTACAGGGGTGGCCATGGCAGAAGTCTCCCACAAGTACCTTTATATTACTGAAGAATTTGTTTTTAGCGGCAAAGTAAATAAGATTAAACAATTGTCAGAAGACGATGTGTTTGACGAACCACCCTGTGGTAGGGTGTAGAGTACTATCACTGTAGGTCCTGCGTGTCGTAAAAGGCGACTAAAAGGACAGCTGCTGCCTTGCAGTCGTACTTTTGTAGAAAACAGCTAGGCCCACCGCCAATAACTGTGGAAACTGCTGCCTTGCAGGTGGACTTTTTAGTCAAAGGCTAGGCCCACCGCCAATAACTTGGAAACTACTGCCATGCAGTCTTACTTTTGAGTCAAAGGCTAGGCCCACAGCCAATAACTGTGGAAACTGCGGCCTTGCAGTCTTGCTGTTTAGTAAAGAGATATAAAAAGCCCACTGCCAATAAATGTGGAAACTGCTGCCTTGCAGATGGATCTTTCTAGTCAAAGGCTAGGCCCACCGCCAATAACTGTGGTTGATGACAGCAGGGGAGGGGCATGCGGTCGTAAAAAATAATAACCATAAAATGCCTGATGTTGTCAGGAATAAGGCGCATCAGGCAACCGACCCATTAGTGTCCCTGGCAACGGTGGGAAAGATGTGTTTGACTGAGCTAGGTGGAGGAAGAAAGCTGTCAGAAACATCGACCTCCACATAGAAGTGGGAAAAGGTGCAGAGAAAGAAGACCTTTTGATCGTAGTTACCACATATACTCACTTATTACATTCTGAAACTAAGGCGACGATCAAAAAGTGATTTCCGCTAGAAATGTTTCCATTAAGATCATTTGCATTGGAAAAACGTTTTTTTCTTCAGCGCTGGTGTCATTGCAACTCTCGAGTGCGTCGCCGAGGGGAACGAGTCGCTTTCGATTCAGATGATGCAAAACAGAATCATTTTTCGTCCCCTGGTGGTTTCTCGGTCTCTTTTCCTTTGCTCTCCTCGTCTTTTATTTCCAAAGTGTAGCTTCGCATTTTTCATCACCAAAGTAAGAGAGAAATGGAACTGGATAGTTTATTTTGACTTCGGTTCATTTTTCTTCTCTGGATTGCGAGATGATAATGAATTAGGTAAATGAATAAGTTTTTATTTTTATTCCTCTTTCGTCTCCTGGTTTTCCTCTTATTTATCTACATCAGGAGAAGATGGAGGACGAGAAGAAGCTTTATTTATCTTATAGTGTATTATCCCTCTTCTTGTAAACAGATAGAGGGAAAAATAATACTCTCCCTCTTATAACTAGAGAGGGAATATTAATGATAGTTGACATTTCATTCATGCCTTGATTCTATCAACTTTCTCTTCTTTGTTTTCTGAAGAAGGAATCTGAGGACAACACTGACATGAAAAGGACGACAATCCTCTCCTTGAAGGAACACAGGATAAGATCACAGAAAGAATGTTGGATGATGGAGAGAAACTTCATATCATCTCTTCCGATTAAACTTCTTATATTCCCGGGAGCAAACCATTTGCTCAGTTCACCTTTACGTTCAATCGAGCGAACGTCCGAAGTTTGCCTTTTGATAATGACCTCCTCGATAACATTGTATATGGAAAGTTCCGCAGATCGTGTATGTCTTTCCCTGCTTCCATTCTGTTTACTCTTCTTCTTCTTCTTAAGTACTGAGCGGAGATTTCCTGAATTCTGTCGTTTGTTTTCTCAGCCATTTTAATATTGTTGAGTAATGGAAGTAGCTTCTAGTTTATCCATCTAAAATAATACTTTTCACGAAGTTTGTATTATACTCTGTAAATAAAAAAAATGTCCTGTGATCTACTTCCAATAGTGGTTACGAAACATTTCCTTCTTTGATTGCTGGTTTATGAAAGAAAAGTTCTTTTAGATTCAGGGCAACTTTGAAAATAAGTTATTTTTTTATCCAAATATTTCATTCACTTCCAAAAGGATTTATATATATATATCTATATATATATATATATATATATATATATATATATAATATATATTTTTTTTTTTTTATTTGAGAAACTTTTATCACCTTCCTTCAGTATTTTTGTCTGCTTCGATAGATGGTGCCCGAGGTCTACAGCATCTCCAGTGGGCAGTTTCAGCCACTTCCTTTCTCCTTCTGTTTCCCAAAAGAGCATTTTGGTGACTTTCCCGAAGAGAGCATTAGGTTAGATTTACTTTCTCCTCTTTTTAGTTCCATTGTGGTTCAGGGAGAGCGCATTCGCTTTCCCCATCTACGAAAGGAGAAATCCTTTCTCCGAAGACGAAGATTTCCAGAGCCTTTTGAAAGCATCCAGGGATTCCGCATAAGCGAGTTTTGCCGGTCTCTTTTCCTCATGTTTTAGGAAAGCATTGTATATTGCATCTCGGAATTGCGTATCATATTAATCTCAAGTACATTCTTCATAAGAAGAACAATTCATGTGGTGTACTTTGATTCAGCATTTATTCAGCAATGTTTTGCAAGGAAGTAATGTCCCGATACACATTTCTGGTTAGTATATATTCGAACTTTAAATACAAGGTCAGATTTTTTTCGCTTAATGGTTCGATTTTGCTATTATAGTTTCAATCCTGTGCATTCAAACCAAGTGCAAGGTAATGATGTCCAAATAGCAACCAGAATTTATATTTAATTTTTGCAGTTAGTGGGCAGTCAGATTCGTACCTTAAACCAGAATATCCCCGTGCGCTAAAAACTTTCAGACCATTCCTAAATAAAAAATAAAAAAGGCCCATCAGCAACTTTTCGAGCACCCATAATGCATACGTCAATCCTCCTCTATATTACACACAACCTTTCCTTTCCTGGACTTTAACGACCTTTTCGTTCTAAGGCTTTTTCTACCTCATTTCACATACGAAAAAGTGACGTTTTTCATCTCATGAAGAAAGACGAGGCAATAAACCCAGCCTGTAGTCCTGAATAAAACAGATCCAAGCTCTCGGATGAATGACTCCTACATGAATCCCTTAGGCAGGAAACTTGAACAACATGAGCTGCAACATACACCTAAAAAGAGTGGTCATCAGAAGCACGTTTAACTCCCTTACATACACTGCGCACGCTTTCGCTCCCAGCATGTTCAAACCCACCTTTCCGATACCTCTCTCTGCCGCCTATCTACCCAGCTGCCATATTATGGCTTCCTCTCTTCCTTCCTCTCGGTATTTTCGAATATAACGCTCTTCATCACCTCTCTGGCTTCTTCCCTTTTCTCTGCATGACCGAAAGAACCATTTCAAAACGTGATCTGTCCTTTCAACCACGTTCACCTTCTTGCTTCTGAATACCTTAGATCTCTCACCACTTCTGTTCTTAGGCCTCTTATATTGCGCTAACAACTCGTGCATACAGCTAAACCATCTCTCTCTCTCTCTCTCTCTCCTGGAATATCTCGTTAACGCCCGAGGCAGTAAAGCCTCGTTTCCAGGGGGTACGCATTTTCTAGGTTCAATTTCCATAATCTGTTTCGCTTATGATCGTGGTCGTA